>NC_026004.2:44990875-45128780 GCF_000442705.2 Elaeis guineensis
TGGGATGGAATATTTTAAAAAAAAATTATCTTACTTTATTTCAGATCTAAGTCTATTAGATTTGATTCTTAATTATCTGATATTTAATCTAAAATTAAATCTAAAACTTGAGAATTAGAGATATACCTCTAGGGTAATTAGATTACCCTGTAGATGATCGCAGCAATGCCCGAGGTTCAAAAATAGCCATGCAGTCGTCTGGCCTCTACCGGTATCCACTCAAGTATAATCTGGATCATCTTCTCCTCATGAATCTTTTACTCCAAAATCAGATTTGGATATGATCTGGAAGATCTTCAAAAGATCTTCTGAAGCTGGAGTAGCAGCTTCTCGATAAATCCCTGTAGCCTTCTGATCATGGAGCCACCACGTCTTGGACAAGCACCAGATGGATGCCCAACTTCTTGGACATGAAGAGGGGAAAGAGAAGACCAGAGAAGATATAGAGAAGTGGAGGGATATTACGCTTTTGCTGGGGATTGAGCAAATTCTCTAAACCCTAGGCGCAGATAGGGTTTAAATAGACCCTGCTGTGGCATGCAGTGCCACATCATTCGACCAATCAAAAAATTCTAATTAATTCTAAAAAAAATTTAATTGGTGGAGTGATGTCATCTGATCATATCAGATAAAAATCCCACCAAACCCTCCTACTGTTGCACCAACACTGGATAAACACAGTGAGATTGGTGCCTAACAGTTTGAGTCGATCAAGGTATAGAGTCTTATCTCATGGGACTCTATCCTTATCCACTTGCGGCGCACGCCCAATCTGATCTTAGCACCCACTTTGAGACCTAATTTAGTAGATGGACACTCCACAAAAACTCTCCAATGACCTCTTGCCAAGTGGCCTTTAGTTTAAGATCCATAAGTCAACGTTTGACCGATATCCTAAAATGAAAATGGCAGGTGACAGAAATTGACAGGTGTTGTCTTAAATTCATCTCATGAATTAAGATAACATTTTTTAGCTAGACTGGCTCTAGTCAGACTGAGAGAAATCTTTTCAAGGTTCTTTAGGTGAGTCAAATCACATTTGGCTCAGTCGAGATGAAAAAGATTGCACGACGAGGGAAAGTTAGGTTCAATCGTGTGCTAGCACGATTTCCTTGAACCTAATTAGATCTAATCCAAATCAATCGAACTGGACTAGCTCAATTGATGACATCCAGACCCTAACTCTTATTTGTGTGATCCAGTTAGGTTCATTTTTGTATGATAATGAGACATGTCGTGATCTCATCATCGACATCATCGAAACTCCTTTCAATGGACCAGAACTCTTCTAATTCAGACAATTAGAATGATCGATCATCAAGATCATTCTAATTGATCCCAAAATCCACTAGTGACACCTAATAGTATATGGTGGCAACCCATCAAAAATGAAGAGAAATCTCTCGATGCAGCTACCTGTGTGATTGAGTTCCTCTATCATGAGTCCCGACTAATTAGGGTTAAGGTGAACCGTCAAACCCAACATCAGTCATATGAATCAATCGATCGATTCGAGTCTGATGTGAAATCCCAATGAAAAACTCTTTTCATTATTTCACTCTGTCATGGCCATGGTGTTGCTCCTTAGATTGATTTTGATGATTACAAAGCAGTTGAAGGGGTACCAATGATTTTCACTTGAAAAAGACATTGCTCTTCAGGGGCAAATTGTAATTTTACTGAAACCCTGATTTGATAGTATCAAATGATAGAACAAAAGATTTGTGATCCAATGGTGAAAATTTTATTAATTTTGGACTTGTATTTTGAAAGATATGTATAATTGAAAATCATGAGTCGACCCATGAGTCGACTCATGGCACATGAGATGACTGGCACGCTGATTTTCCTGATCGGCACAGACTTGGCACACCCTGTGAGTCGACCCATGAGTCGACCCCCAAGGTATGAGTCGACTCATGAGTCGACCTCTGCGGGTCTTTTTGTCAGTTTTACAGAACCATGGATCCGTTCACTTCTGTGACGATTTCCACAGAGGTCGACCCATGAGTCGACCCCTAGGCATGAGTCGACTCATGAGTCAACCCCTGTGATGGGATTTTTCTGCAACGGTTAGTTTTTTATCCATTTTAAATACTTTTAATGCTCATTTAATACAGTCTAACGGCTCTTTTCAGTCTAGAATAATTTTCTCTATTTCTTAAAGCTATAAAAGGGACAAAAAGGTGGGAATCAAGAAGAGCATTCAAAGAGAGAGATTTTGAAAAAGAGATTTCAAACAAACTTTTCAGTCTTAAGCAAGAGCTCATTCAAAGCTTTCAAGAAGCCTTTAATCCAAGCTCACCAACTCCTCAAGTGTACATTCAAGTCTCCATCCACCTTGAGAAAATCTAAAAAGGGTCTTCTTCTCTTGAGTAAAGTGTATTTAAAGTTATATTCACTCATTGAAGGAGCTTTCTTTGTACTTATCTGTGCTATAAATTGTTATACTCAGTTTGAGTGATTGGTTTTATTTTGGAAGGGTTCCAAAATAAGGGAAGGTTGATCCGAACCTAGAATCAGAGTGTATTGATTGGCTTGTACCCGTGAAACAAGTGGTCTAGCTTGGGATAGCTAGAGTCAGAGTTTTCGACGTTTGTATTCGGGTTGAATACAAGATTAGTAGATTGAAATTCCCAAGTAGGAGCTTGGGAAGTGGATGTAGGTGCAAGGTTGGCACCGAACCACTATAAATCCTTTTGTTTGGTGTGTGTCTAATTGCTCTTCTTTATTTCTTCATTATTTTCTTGCATTCTTGCTCTTGCTATTAGCCTTGAATTAATTCTACTCACTCTATCTATTTAGCTTTGTCAAACATTTCTCATAAGTCAGTAGTTAAGCTTAAAATTTTTAGAAATCCAATTCACCCCTCCTCTTGGGTTGCATAGCTGGGCAACAAGTGGTATCAGAGCTCGGTGCTCTAGCCCTTCTTTGATCTAAACAATCAAAGAGCAAAAGATCTATGGCAACTCATGTCGGCACTTCTCTAGCCGAGGGGCAATCCACCAACCGACCTCCACTTTTCAATGGGTCTAATTACACCTATTGGAAAGCTCGAATGAAAATATTTATTCAAGCACTCGACTATGATATGTGGAGTATCATAGTGAACGGTCCTCACACACCCACTAAAATTATAGATGGTGAGGAATCAACCAAATCCGAGAAAGAATGGGATGAGGTTGATAAGAAGATGGCCCAATTAAATGCTAAAGCAATGAATGTTCTTTATTGTGCTCTTGATGCAAACGAATTTAATCGCATTTCTACTTGCTCATCTGCTAAAGAAATATGGGATAGGTTAGAAGTAACCCATGAGGGAACCAATCAAGTAAAGGAATCTAAAATCAACATGCTTGTGCATAAATATGAATTGTTTAAAATGGAGCATAATGAGTCCATAACTGGAATGTTTACTCGCTTTACTGATATTATTAATAGTTTAAAGAGTCTTGGTAAGTCCTATACTAACAGTGAGCTTGTAAGAAAGATTCTTAAGTCCCTACCAAGAATTTGGAAAGCCAAAGTGACTGCCATCCAAGAAGCTAAGGACTTGAACATTCTACCCTTGGAAGAGCTTCTAGGATCATTGATGACTCATGAGCTGAGCATGAAGCAACATCAAGAGGAAGAAGTCAAAAAGAAAAGAACCATTGCCCTCAAATCCACAGCTCCACCAGATGAAGAAACTGATGACACTGAAGATGAAGAACAGGATGAAGAGATGGCACTCATTACCTGAAGATTCAAAAAATTTTTGAGAAAAAGAAAACAGGGGATGAGGAAGAGGCCATTCACAAAAGGGAAACAGAGCAAAGAAAAAGAGAAAGACCAACCTCTTATCTGCTACGAATGCAAGAAGCCGGGACACTTCAAATCCGAATGCCCACAACTGAAGAAAGATCCCAAGAAGTACAAGAAGAAGGCCATGATGGCCACTTGGAGTGCGAGTGATGACTCAAGCTCCGATGAGGAAAACTCAACCGAACAAGCCAACCTGTGCCTTATGGCACACGAAAATGAGATAATTTCTGAAACTCCTAGTGACTTTATATTTGAAGAATTACATGAAGCTTTCTATGATTTAGTTGATAAATTAAAGAAACTAGGAATGAAGAACAAAGAGCTAAAATTGAAAAATCAATCTTTATTGAAACAAACTGAAAATATTTCAATTGAGAAATCCACCCTGCTTCAAGAAAATCAAAGCTTAAAGAATGAAATTGCCAAGCTAAAACCAATAGTAGAAAAGTTCACCTTGAGTTCAAATAAACTCAATATGATTCTTGATAATCAAAAAGCCGTGTATGATAAGGCTGGACTTGGCTATAACCCCTTGAAGAAACAAAAATATCTGAAAAATATTTATGTAAACTCTTTAAGTAACAAGTCTTCTAATATTATTGCTTCAAATGTGGTAGAGTAGGACATAAGTCATACACTTGCTTCTCTAACAAGTCTGCAAACTCAACTATAAAGAAAATATGGGTTCCAAAAGGAACCATTATGACTAACCAAAAAGGATCCAAGAAAGCTTGGGTACCTAAAATAAAAATTTGACTTTTGCTTGTAGGTGTGTCTAGCATCCCAAGGAGGAAACAGGAAATGGTATCTTGACAGTGGATGCTCGAGACATATGACTGGTGATGAATCCCAATTCATCACTCTTGATGCTAAGGATGGAGGGATGGTCACCTTTGGAGATAATGGCAAAGGAAAGATCATCAGTATAGGTAACATTGGTATCACTCCCTCCAAATACATTGAAAATATTTTGTTAGTTGATGGTTTAAAGCATAATTTACTAAGCATTGTCAATTTTGTGATAAAGGATATAAAGTTGTTTTTGAATCATCTATTTGCATTGTAACTAGTCCTATTAATGATGGCATTAAATTTATTAGATATAGACATGGTAATATTTATATGGTAGATTTAAATGATTTAGCCAAAATAAATATGCAATGCCTAGTATCCTTGAATGCTAAAGTTAATGAGACTAGTTGGCTTTGGCATCGCAGACTTGCACACATTAGCATGCATTCTCTTTCAAAATTAATTAAGAAAGAATTAGTTCTTGGTTTGCCAAAACTGAATTTTGAAAAGGATAGAATTTGTGATGCATGCCAACTGGGTAAACAAACAAGAGTTTCATTTAAATCTAAAAATATTATTTCAACCTCTAGACCTTTGGAGCTTTTGCATATGGACTTATTTGGATCTACTAGAATCACTAGTCTAGGAGGAAAATGATATGATTTTGTAATTATAGATGATTACTCTCATTTTACTTGGGTTTTTTTTTTAGCACACAAAGATGAAACTTTTCATGTTTTCACTAAATTTTACCGAAAAGTCACTAATGAGAAAGGATTTTCAATTCAAAATATTCGAAGCGATCGTGGAACTGAATTTGAAAATCAAGACTTTGAAAACTTTTGTGATGAAAAGAGAATTGGCCATAACTTCTCTACTCTTAGGACACCCCAACAAAATGGGGTAGTAGAAAGTAAAAACAAAACCTTAGAAGAAATGGCCCGTACCATGCTTTGTGAAAGCAACCTTCCAAGATATTTTTGGGTGGAAGCAATCAACACAGCATATTACATTTTAAATCGTGCTTTGATTAGACAAATTTTAAAGAAAATCCCTTATGAGCTTTGGAAAGAAACAAAACCTAATATTGCTTATTTTCATATTTTTGGTTGCCAATATTTTGTGTTAAATAATGGTAAAGAAAGACTTGAAAAATTTGATGCAAAATCGGATGAAGCAATCTTTCTTGGTTACTCCTCCACTAGTAAAGCTTTTAGAGTTTTTAACAAAAGAACTTTAGTAGTAGAGGAGTCCATATATGTTGTCTTTGATGAATCTAACGATCTTCCTTCAAGGAAGAATGAAGGTGTTGATGATGCAGATCCTCTTATAGAAGGAATGAAGGAGATCACTCTGAAAGATTCAACAATTCAAGAGGATAAGGAACATGAAGACAAACAGGATGAGGGAGGTGAAGAACATCAAGAACAACCTCAAGGTACAAATGACCTACCCAAAGAATGGAGGTATGTTCACAATCACCCTAAGGAGCTAATTATTGGTGATCCTATGCATGGGGTAAAAACTCATTCTTCACTTAGAGAAGTATTTAATCATTGTGCTTTTGTATCTCATCTTGAACCAAAAACTATTGAAGAAGCGAAAAATGATTATAATTGGATTAATGCAATGCAAGAGGAACTTAATCAATTTGAAAGAAATAATGTATGGACTTTAGTATCAAGACCTAAAAATTATTCAATAATTGGCACAAAATGGGTCTTTAGGAACAAATTAGATGAACATGGAAATGTAATAAGAAATAAAGCAAGATTGGTTACTAAAGGTTATAATCAAGAAGAAGGAATTGATTTTGATGAGACCTTTGCACCTGTTGCTAGATTAGAGGCCATTAGACTTCTACTTGCATATGCTTGCTTTATGAAATTCAAATTATTTCAAATGGATGTCAAAAGTGCATTTTTAAATGGATATATTGCTGAAGAAGTCTATGTAGAACAACCCCCAAGATTTGAAAATCATGCTTTTCCTAATCATATTTTTAAATTAAATAAAGCTCTATATGGATTAAATCAAGCACCTAGGGCTTGGTATGATAGGCTAAGCAAATTCTTACTAAATAAATATTTTTCAAGAGGTAATGTAGACACAACCCTCTTTATTAAAAGAAATCAAAATGATATGTTAGTTATACAAATTTATGTTGATGACATAATTTTTGGATCTACTAATGAATCTCTTTGTCAAGACTTTGCTAAGCTCATGCAGGGGGAGTTCGAGATGAGCATGATGGGAGAACTTACTTTCTTCCTCGGACTCTAAATCAAACAAACAAAAGAGAGAATCTCCATCACCCAAAGCAAGTACACCAAGAAATTACTCAAAAGATTTGGAATGGAGAACTCCAAACCAATTGGCACACCCATGAGTCCCTCATGTAAGCTTGACAAGGATGATGAAGGTAAATGTGTAGACTTAAAGTATTATAGAGGTATGATTGGCTCTCTATTATATTTAACTGCAAGTAGGCCTGATATCATGTTTAGTGTTTGTTTGTGTACTAGATTTCAATCTAATCCTAAAGAGTCTCACTTGAATGCTGTTAAAAGAATCCTTAGATATTTAAATGGTACTCAAACTCTAGGATTATGGTACTCTAAGGACTCACTAATTAACTTAATAGGATATTCAGATGCTGATTTTGCTGGATGTATATTAGACAGAAAAAGCACTAGTGAAACTTGCCAATTTCTTGGAGTTAACCTAATCTCCTGGTTTAGCAAGAAACAAAATTCGGTAGCACTGTCTACAACTGAGGCCGAATACATTACAGCCGAAAGTTATTGTGCTCAAATCTTATGGATTAAGCAACAACTCGAAGACTTTGGTATCAAACTTAATGAAACACCCATAAGATGTGACAACACTAGCGCCATAAATCTAACTAAAAATTCAATTCAACATTCAAGGTCTAAACATATTGAAATAAGACATCATTTTATAAGAGAACATGTTCAAAACAAAAATATAATTTTTGAATATATTTGCACTGAAAATCAATTAGCTGATATCTTTACAAAGGCCCTTAGTGAGGATAGATTCTATGAAATTAGGAGAAATCTAGGAATTCTTGATCCTTTTGCCTAAATGTTTCTTCAAATTCAAGAAATCGATGTCAAAATTTCTTTGAGCTTAATTTTCATCATCTCTTTTGGACCTAAAAGCTCAAGATTATCATTCTCACAACTTGTCATTGAGCAAAATTTCTTCTCCCAAAATTTTAATTTTTTTCAAAATTTATTCATATTTTTTCTGAATTTTTGTGATTCATGAGTCGACCCCCTAGGGTCGACCCAATGGCATACTTGAAATTCTCGGCAAACTTCCCGCGGGCTCTTTTCTTTTTAACTTAAAGCCCGTTCATGAGCCGACCCCTTCTTCTTCTTCATCTTCCTCCCTCCAAGACTCGTCGTCCTCATCTTCGTTCTCTCCAAAACCAAGGATTTAGCCCAAAGATCATTCTCCCTTCACATCTCCACCTCAAATCACCCCTTGGGAAAGGAGCTTCTCGCATCTTTCTCCCTTGATTGAAGCGGTTGGAGCGTGCCCTAGCTTCCACCGTTCTTCTCAAAATCATCATTTCTCTCCGTCAAAATCTCTTTCCATCCTCTAGTAACCTTCCTTCTCCTCACCCATTTGATCTTCCGAGTCTCCCTGCCTGCTCTTGTGGTGAGAATGGCCCCAAAGATGAAACTCCCTCAAAGAAGGAAATCAGTCCGTGCGCTGGAAGAAGGCGTCTGCAGAAAAAGACAAGCTTCTCAGACCTCCTCTGCTCCCATTCCGACGTCAGCATCTGCACCAGGTCCCTCTCAGTCTCCCCTTAGCCCTAGCAAAATCCCTCTCTCTGACAGAAAGGTAGAAACCGGCAAGAATGTGGATTTTAGATTCTTTGAAAAAGAAGGTTTCTCCTTTGGGACAAAGATCAAAAACCAAGGTTGGGAATTTTACTGTTCTCTCAAGAAAGTTACATATGTAGACTTGGTTAGAGAGTTTTATCTAAATCTGCACTATGGCAATGGAACAGTAACTTCTACTGTTAAGGGAATTGATATCTTCTTAGATCCTATTATTTTGGGAGAGATTCTACATTTGCCCTGTGAGGGATATTCATACATGGAACTCCCAGTGAAGGAAGAGGGGATCAATGTAATTTTAGGAGGAACCTACTCAGGATGTCTAAATAAATTAGAAGCCAAAATCTTGTCAATTGAAATGAGGATTTTACATCAATTAGTGACAAAGCTTTTCTTCCCGAGGAGTGGTAGGTATGACCTCCTTTCTGGCCGAGACATTTGTATAATGTTTCATGTGATCACTCAAACCCCCTTAAACCTCTCTGCTTTAATGATTGAGGCCATGAGAGAAACACTGAATAGATCTAAGGCACATCTGCCTTTTGGTATGGCCCTTACACTGGTTTTTAGGAGGTTTGGAGTCAGTTTTGAGGGGGAGGCATCTGCTAAGCTTTCTCACACAGACACCATCAACCAACACACTCTGCACCGCATGGGATTCACTAGAATTGATGGTGGTTGGATCAAGGGTACAGAAGAAAGAGCTGAGGAGAGTCCCTCATCACCTCTCCATGACTTCAGGGCAGCATCTCCAAACATCCAGTTTGTTTCAGATCCAGAGGCTGGCCCTTCAGAGTCCACCAGGAGGCACACACCAGTTCAGCAGCCAGACAGCAGAGCACCTCCCTCAGAGTACAGATTGGCTGATGATCAGATTGAGCAGATTTCTCAGCATGTGGCTTCCTTACTTTCTCGTCAGTGGAGCACTTCTACATTTGCACCGGGATCCACATCATTAGATACATCTGATCAGACCTTGATCCCCCATATCTCCACTGTATTTCAGATGATCTCAGATCAGTCTGTTTGGATTCAGCAGCTCGAGGATTGCATTTTAAGACTGACTGGGAGAGTATTTGACTTGCAGGGGCAAGTCTTAGCTTTGGCCCATCCTCAGCCACAGGAGTGCACTATTGAGGTCACAGACCTTACTGCGGAGGCTGGCAGGCTCAGAGGTGTATTGGAGGGTGGTTATGAGTTCTTGAGGAGAGAGATCAGAGGCTCTAGTGAGCGTGCTTCTACACAGTTCACTGCACTGCTTCAGTCTGTTTCGAGAGCTCTAAACATTTTTGATTCTATCAGGCTCTCTCTTACAGTCCAGTCTTTGACCTCTGAACGTTCTCAGCCTTCAGGATCATCTCGCCCACCTACTCGTGCCAGCACCTCCACTCGTGGCAGAGGCAGACGGGGTAGAGGACGAGCTCTTGGTCGTGATCCATCATCTCCCCACCCCATCTCTGATACATCTGATTCTGATCCATAGAGTCATGTGTTCTACTAGATCGTTGTTGTTAGTCATGTCTGTTGTTCTTTCTAGGATCTATCATTTGGGCCATGTAATGATGTTAACTAGTTAACTTTTATATTATGAAATATGTATTGAAACAACTATGGTTTTAATAATCTTTTAATTATATATCTACTCTTTGTAATGGTATCAATCATCTCTTGATTATATATCTTCTCTTTGTTGCTAATTCATATCTATGGTACTCAATGGCATATTTTGTTTTATGATTACTGTATTCAGGGGGAGCAAACATTAATGATAAGCACAAGAAGTTTGAAGAAACACTAAAGAGAAAATGTATTCAAAAAAAAAAAGAGGGGAAATTAACAATGTTTGATGATGTCAAAAAGGGGGAGAAATTAAAGAAAAATATCAAAAGCAAGATTATTAAATGACTTAAAAATACAATGAGTGAATTGCTAAGCAAAAGTATCAAAAGAAAGATAAATAAAAGACTTAAAAATAAAATGAGTGAATTGGGAGAAATTAAAATATCAAAAAGAAGATTGCTAACAAAATGAATGAATTGCTAAGCACAAAGCAAATGAGCAACCTTTAAAATTACTTCTTAGACATGCTCTGATATGCTTTAAAATTAGACATGCTCTGATACATCTTAAAATTTGACATGCTCTGATATACTTTACAATTAATTCTTAGACATGCATTGATACACTTAATTGTTAAACTTGCTCTGATACTAAAACTAAATAATCAAATGAGAATGAGCAAATTTTCAAGATGCAACTTGCTCTGATACTAAAACTAAATAATCAAATGAGAATGAGCAAATTTTTGAGATGCTAAGAAATTTGAAAAACAAGCAAATGAGCAAATGAGATATTTTCAAACACGCAATTCTCAAATCATAAGGTAAATTCTGCTTTGCTTTGATAACAAAAATAAATTTTCTACTCTGATATCAAAATCACATAATCAAATGAGCAAATTTTCAAATCATTAAGCAATAGGCAAATTACTTATGCAAATGGGTACATGTATCACATGCCAAAAGAATCAATCTTCTTTTCAAGCAAAATGCACTTATAAGTAATTTTCAAGTTGGTAGTAAATTTCTTATTTATCTTCAAACTACCTATAATGCATTTCATTCCTTTGAAATTCATGATCATTGATTCACATAGATGCTTTTGTTCAAGTATTTTGTCATCATCAAAAAGGGAGAGATTGTTGCTCCTTAGATTGATTTTGATGATTACAAAGCAGTTGAAGGGGTACCAATGATTTTCACTTGAAAAAGACTTATTGCTCTTCAGGGGTAAAATTATAATTTTACCAAAATCCTGATTTGATAGTATCAAATGATAGAACAAAAGATTTGTGATCCAATGGTAAAAATTTTATTAATTTTGGACTTGTATTTTGAAAGATATGCATGATTGAAAATCATGAGTCGACCCATGAGTCGACTCATGGCACATGAGATGACTGGCACGCTGATTTTTCTGGCCGGCACAGACTTGGCACACCCTATGAGTCGACCCATGAGTCGACCCCCAAGGCATGAGTCGACTCATGAGTCGACCTCTGCGGGTCTTTTTGCCAGTTTTACAGAACCATGGATCTCGTTCACTTCTGTGACGATTTTCCACAGAGGTCGACCCATGAGTCAACCCCTAGGCATGAGTCGACTCATGAGTCGACCCCTATGACGGGATTTTTCCACAACGGCTAGTTTTTTACCCATTTTAAATACTTTTAATGCTCATTTAATACAGTCTAACGGCTCTTTTTCAGTCTAGAATGATTTCCTCTATTTCTTAAAGCTATAAAAGGGACAAAAAGGTGGGAATCAAGAAGAGCATTGAAAGAGAGAGATTTTGAAAAAGAGATTTCAAGCAAACTTTTCAGCCCTAAGCAAGAGCTCATTCAAAGCTTTCAAGAAGCCTTTAATCCAAGCTCACCAACTCCTCAAGTGTACATTCAAGTCTCCATCCACCTTGAGGAAATCCAAAAAGGGTCTTCTTCTCTTGAGTAAAGTGTATTTAAAGTTATATTCGCTCATTGAAGGAGCTTTCTTTGTACTTATTTGTGCTATAAATTGTTATACTCAGTTTGAGTGATTGGTTTTATTTGGGAAGGGTTCTAAAATAAGAAAAAATTGATCCGAACATAGAATCGGAGTGTATTGGGTTGGCTTGTACCCGTGAAACAAGTGGTCTAGCTTGGGATAGCTAGAGTCGGAGTTTTCGATGTTTGTATTCGGGTTGAATACAAGATTAGTGGATTGAAATTCCTAAGTAAGAGCTTGGGGAGTGGATGTAGGTGCAAGGTTGGCACCGAACCACTATAAATCCTTTTGTTTGGTGTGTGTTTAATTGCTCTTCTTTATCTCTTCATTATTTTCTTGCATTCTTGCTCTTGCTATTAGCCTTGAATTAATTCTACTCACTCTATCTATTTAGCTTTGTCAAACATTTCTCATAAGTCATTAGTTAAGCTTAAAATTTTTAGAAACCCAATTCACCCCCCCTCTTGGGTTACATAGCTGGGCAACACATGGGCTTAAGGACTCGATCTTTCGATCATCATAGGACTACTCCTCTTATCTATCGAGGTTGATGGATCCCATCTTGATGCAATCTGGTTCCTACAATGAATATGCTAAAGCCAATATACACCTCAGGATTTCGAATAGCTAGGAGACCGAGTTATGGTGTAGTCAAACTATAACACACTCAAGGTGAACTGTCGATGCACCTCAGGTCAACGAACTAGACACACAGCTACAGCATCGAGCTAGTTATCGACGAGAAGGTAGACTTTCTTATGACTGCTCGAAGTGGTCATGCTCAGTACTCTCATTCTCAATGAATACCTGTACTTTCGCTCCGGTGTCTCCACACCATAGACTCAAGACACATCTACTCTAAGAAAGTGATCGTGCACCAACCTTTCGGATCGATCACCATCCTCGTGATGATCCTATGGTCAGGAGCTGTTTATGAGTTAGTTATATAAATTCATGCCTTAAATTTTCAACTCTTGAAAATATGAATTAACATTCCTACTAACTCAAAGGATGTATCACAGATATAATGTACACAATGTGATAGTAGAATAATCTTTTTATTTATTTATAGTCAAAATTATAAGTTTGCCCTTACATTTGTACAGAAATATGTCAGCCAATCTAGCATCTAAGGCACACATCTAACAAACTCCCACATGACCTAATGCCAATTGGCTACATATCTAAGTCCCATCTTCTCAAGGTGGGCTTCTGGTGAGACCTTGGCTCCTTAGCTAGAGCTATGGTGCCATTATTATCGCAGTAAAGGGGGATGGCATCCGATGACATCACTCCAAGCTCTGCGGCAAATTTCTTGCACCAGAATGCCTCCTTCACAGCTTTCGATGCAGCAATATACTCTGCCTCCATGGTGGAATCAGCAAGCACCGTCTGCTTGGAACTCTTTCAGCTAACTATACCACCATTGCAAATGAACAGACTCCCAGATGTCAACTTTCGATCATCTATATTAGACATAAAATCTGAGTCTGTAAATTTTTGAACTTGAAGTTCTCCATTCCCAAAAACTAGAAATATATCCTTAGTCCGTCTTAAGTACTTAAGGATACATTTCACAGAAGTCCAGTGCTCCTCATCTGGATTCGACTGATATCTGCTTGTGACACTCACAGTATGGGCTATATTAGGTCGTGTGCATAGCATGGCATACATGAGGCTTCCTATTGTCGAAGCATAAGGGATCTTGCTCATGCGTTCAATCTCCTCAGGTGTGCTAGGGCACATCTTCTTGGAGAGATGAATGCCATGTCTAAAAGGTACTAAACCTCTTTTGAAGTTTTCCATGCTAAACCTTTTTAGCACCTCCTCTATGTACATCTTCTGTGAAAGTCCTAGCATCCTATTTGGTCTATCTCTATAGACCTTAATACCTAGTATAAAGGATGCTTCTCCTAGATCTTTCATAGATAACTCTTTAGACAACTATATTTTGACTGAGGTCAATATGAAAATATCATTTTTAATTAGGAGGATGTCATCAACGTACAGTACGAGGAAGACAACTGTGCTCCCACTGACTTTCTTGAATACACATGGTTTCTCCTCGTTCTTGATGAAACCAAACATTTTGATCACATCATTGAAACGAGTATTTCAGCTCCGAGATGCTTGCTTAAGTCCATAAATGGACCTTTGCAGTTTGCAGACCTTGTGATCATCATCACTGGATGTGAAACCAAGTGGCTGTTCCATATAGATATCTTCCTCAAGATATCCATTTAAGAACGCCATTTTCACGTCCATCTGCCATATTTCATAATCGAAATAGGCTACAACAACAAGCAATGTGTGGATGAATTTTAGCATGGCTACGGATGGAAAGATATCCTGATAGTCAATGCCTTCGCGCTGACTTTAACCTTTCGCTATGAGCCTAGCCTTGAATGTCTCCACATTTCCATCTGCACCTATCTTTCTCTTAAAGATTCATTTACACCTAATAGGTACAATACCTTCAGGTGGATCTACCAAGGTCCAGACTTGGTTTGAGTGCATCGAGTCAATTTCTGATCTCATTGTCTCTAACTATTTCTTGGAGTCGATATCTGATATCGCCTCATCATAGGTCTTGGGGTCATCACCATGAGCCCCATTTTCTATGAGGAACATATTCTCTACTTCCTCTTGTATAGTACCTAAGTACCTTTCAGGAGGACAAAAAATCCTAGTCGATCTACGAGGTGGAAGAGGTTGTGTTAGGATTGATTTTAATTCATTGGGTTCCTCAGGTTCTTTAGCTCGTTGCTCTTGGGAGACATTCTCCTTGAGCTTAATTATTCTTTCGATGCCACTATCTTGAATAAACTATCTTTCTAAAAAAATAGCATGTCGATTCACAATCACATTGTGATCTTCCAGAATATAGAAATAGCATCCTAATGACTCTTTAGGATATCCTATGAACCGAGCTCTAAAAGATCTGAACTCTAACTTGTCTGCCTGCTATCTCTTGACATGAGCCAGACAACCCCAAACTCTGAGATGATTCAGACTTGGCTTCTTACCATGCCATATCTCATACGGTATGGTAGGAACAATTTTAGAGGGAACCCTATTCAACACATATATTGCTGTCATGAGATAATATCCCCAAAAAAACTCAGGGAGGTCCGTGAAGCTCATCATGGAATGGACCATATCTAATAGGATCTGGTTTTTTCGTTCTGAAACCCCGTTGAGTTGTGGCATTCCAGGTGGAGTCCATTGAGAGACTATGCCATTATCCTTAAGATAGTTTAGAAACTTCCGACTAAGGTATTCACCTCCTCGATCTGATCGAAGAACCTTAATGGGCTTTTCTGTTTGTTTTTCTACCTCATGCCTAAATTCTTTGAACTTTTCAAAGGCTTCAAACTTGTGTTTCATTAGAAACACATACCCGTACCTAGACATATCATCGGTAAAGGTAATGAAGTAGACATAGTTGCCTCTAGCCGGCACATCAAATGGGCCGCACACATCCGTATGTACTAGGGCAAGTAGATTTGTGGCCTTTTCTCCATGTCCCACAAAAGAAAGCTTGGTCATTTTGCTTTGAAGGCATGATTCACAAACTGGATATGACTCAGAAGTCAACGGACTCAATAGCCCAGATTTTTTTAATTTATTAACCCTGTCTTCCGCTATATAACCTAGCCTTAGGTACCACAGATACCTATCATTTAAACTATCTCTAGGCCTTTTAATTCCTATGGCATTCACATTTTGCTCAATATGAAATACAGATACATCAATATGTAGCTAATAGAGATCATTTATAAGAAAATCATTTGTAATTTTATTATTTTCATAAAATATGTTACAATGGTCCTTATGAAAGCTAATCACATAGCCTTCTTGTACTAAACATGAAACAGAAATCAAATTTCTGCTTGCTGCAGGCACATAATAACAGTCTCTAGGAACTAAATCTAATCCTAACGGTAATCGCAGAGGATAGGTTCCCATGGCCACAGCAGCAACTCTTGCTCTATTCTCGATGCGTAGGATTATATCCCCATCTCTCAACCTCCTGCTCTCCTCAAGACCCTACATAGAAGTACACAAATGAGCATTAGAATCAGAGTCAAGTACCCAACTGGATGCAGAGGAAATCATAAGTTTAGATTCTATAATGAGCATACCTCCAGAAGGACCATCCTTCTTGTTCTTCAGGGTGGCCAGGTACTGAGGACAGTTCCATTTCTAATGGCCGTCTGAATTGTAGTGGAAATATTTTTTCTTTTCAGCAGCCTTCTTCTTCGGTTCGATCTTCTTCCTTTTTCCATCCACCTTCTGCTTCTTCGCAGACTTTTTCTTCTTTCCAAAAGACTTTCTCTTGGAAGAAGTCTGCTCCACAGTAAGGACTGAGCCTTTTGAACTCTTCAAAGAAAGCTCAGCCGTAACCAACATATTTATTAACTCAGCCAAGGTACACTGCATCTTATGCATATGGAAGTTCATGATGAACTGACCATATGTATCAGATAAGGACTGAAGGATCACATCAATCTAAAAATCCTTGTCTAAGATGATATTGAGCTTCTCAAACTCCTCAAGATCCTTGATCATTGTCAAACAATGATCTTGGACTAACTGCCCATCATGCATTTTAGCCTTAGAAAGTCTTTGGCAGACTTGATACTTGGCTGCGTGACTTTGTTCACCAAACAACTCTTGTAGGTGAGCCAACATTTGGTGGATAGTCATAATATTCTCATGCTGGTGCTGCAAGTCATCAGACATTGCATCCAACATGTAGTACCTGGCTTTGTTATCTTCATCCGTCCATATTTTTAGAGATGCTCTCTGTTCAGCAGTCGGACGTGCTGGCATGGTAGGTGGGTCCCGGTCCAAGACATGAGTTAGTTTCTCGAAACCCAGAATAATTCTGTAGTTCCTCAACCAATCTTTAAAATTGGATCCAGTCAATCTATGGGTGTGTAGTATTTTGGTCAGGGGGTTGGACGCAGACATGTTTTCTGTAGAGAGTCAAAAGTTTCTAGTTAGATTTTGTAATCAGACTTAACCAATTTATTTAGGAGTTTTATTTTTAAACAAATTAGGCTCCTACTATTTTCTCAGATCTCTACACTCCCTAGGTAGAGATGTGAAAATCTCCATGATTAGTGATTTCTAGTGGGTGGTGCGGTCTCACCGACTGGCTCATCACCTCACCTTACAGTTATTGATGATGGATCAACCGATGAGTGGACAACTCTTGTCCAATGATTCTCTAATCATGGTGCACCCAAAACTTGGTCTCTAATTCATGAAGCTCACCGTGTCCGGAATATTGCTCCAATCCTTAGTTAAGTCAGACCCACCATTTGCACGAACTAGATTCTTGATTGAGTCCCTCACCGTATCCAGAATATTGAGCACAACCCATCCTCTAATCCATAGCATCCAATGCCTAATGGACATGGTTGCATCTTTCCGATGCAACTGAACCACTGTAACCAATCGAGAACAATCAACCTCGGGAAGGACCCGTACATCCACAATGGTGGAAGACCTTAGACTTAATATTTTCTTAGGGAGATTTGATTTAGGTCTCATTAAACTTGACTTGACATAGTCATAACAATTATGACTAACCTAGTGGCATGGATTAGCTCGAATTATTAGCCACCTCATATCAGAACTGGATCGACACATATGGTCAGGTAAGTGAGACCGGTGGAAGGGATATGCCATTAACTTGACAAGAATGCATTCGAATCGAGTAGCTCCCAATTAAAAATCAGTCGGTCGTATCTATCCAATTTACCATAGATACCAAATTGTCGAACCAGAATTAATTGGGTTAGTCTACAATCCAGGTTCTAACCACTGAGCCAAATTAGGTCTTAACTTGATCGAGTCATATATGAATGTGATTCGATCTTGACCTAGACTTAATCCTATTAGGCTGGTCAATTATTAGCTTTCATGATCCCACCTAACCAACTTTTGATTCGATTTGATCAACCGCTAGACCTAATTGAGCTACCCAAGCCCAAACCCAATTTTATGAAAATGGTTTAGATATGAAATTTACAATTTTAGACCTAATTTGATTTCATAAGCTTAATTCATTAATTAAGTCTTGAGTTCATAAACAAAACATGTAAAATAAATCCTAGGATTTCAGGATCTAGGATTTTGCAAAATAGTAAGTTTGATTTCTGATTAAGGATGAACACGTAGCACCCCTACATAGGATCTTAAATTCTACTTTGTTCTTATGACCGAACGGCCATGAGGAACATCTTAATTAGAAATATTGATTTAACTACAAAACTAGTTAGATCAAAGTTACATATCACATATATAATTTCAGATCTAACTTATACATGCTTTGCATACATCTCATGTATTAAAATCTGATCTAATTAGCATGTTTTGAGATCTGATACATCACATGTAACATCTAAAAAATAAGATTTAAATTGAACTATTCAATATAAAATCTATTCTAAATAGTTACTAGAATAATTCTACAACTAGTCTAGGCATGCAGCAGATCAATCTTATGAATTAATTAAATTTTATTTTTTATTTTTTGATCTGAAAATAATATTTATAATATCATAAAATTAAAGAATAAATTAGATATAATTTATATTTTAATCATATTAAAATATAAAACTTCAAGACTATTCATAGTTTAAACTATTCCTAGTCTAGTCATGCATCTCATACATGTTAGATCTACTTAGATTTAATTTTAAATTTTTTAATTTTAGATCCAATCATATCTAATGTGACATCTAAAATTCATTAATATCAGATAAATAAAAATAAAAATTAGATCTAAATTAGATCTGAAATAGAGCCATCAATCTGGCTCTGATATCAGTTGAAAGGAAAAATCATCTTTTTCCTTGTATGATCTTCCAGATCTAATGAGATCTGGGGTAGAATATTTTTAAAAAAAATTATCCTACTTTATTTCAGATCTAAAGTCTATTAGATCTGATTCTTATTACCTAATATTTAATCTAAAATTAAATCTAAAACTTGAGGATTAGTGAAATACCTCTAGGGTAATTAGATTACCCTGTAGATGATCGCAGCAATGCCTAAGGTTCAAAAATAGCCACACAGTCGTCTGGTCTCTACCGATATCCACTTGAGTAGGATTTGGATTGTCTTCTCCTCATAAATCTTTTCTCCAAAAATTAGATTTGGATCTGATTTGAAAGATCTTCAAAAGATCTTCTGAAGCTGGAGCAACAGCTTCTTGATAAATCCCTGCAGCCTTCTGATCAGGGAGCCACCACGCCTTGGACAAGCACCAGATGGATGTCCAACTTCTTGAACGTGAAGAGGGGAGAGAGAAGACCAGAGGAGATATGGAGAAGTGGTGGGATATCAGGCTTTTGTTGGGGATTGAGCAGATTCTCTAAACCCTAGGCATAGACAGGGTTTAAATAGACCCTACTACGCCATGCAGTGCCACATCATTCAACCAATCAGAAAATTTCAATTAATTCTGAAAAAATTTTGATTGGTGGAGTGATATCATCTGATTATATCAGATAAAAACCCCACCAAACTCTCCTACTGTTGGTGCCAACACTGGATAAACACAGTGAGATTGGCGCCCAACAGTTTGAGTCAATCAAGGCATAGAGTCCTCATCTCATGGGACTCTATCCTTATCCACTTGGGGCGCACGCCCAATCTGATCTTGGCACCCACTTTGAGGCCTAATTTAGCAGGTGGACACTCCACAAAAACTCTCCAATGACCTTTTGCCAAGTGGCCTTCAGTTTAAGATCCATAAGTCAACGTTTGATCGATGTCCTAAAACAAAAATGGCAGGTGACAGAAATTGATAGGTGTTGTCTTAAATTCATCTCATGAATTAAGATAAAACTTTTTTGAACTAGACTGACTCCAGTCAGACTGAGAGAAATCTTCTCAAGATGCTCTGGGTGAGTCAAATCACATTTGGCTCAGTCGAGATGAAAAAGATTGCACGAGGAGAAAGTTAGGCTCAATCGTGTGCTAGCACGATTTCCTTGAACCTAATTGGATCTAATCCAAATCAATCGAACTGGGCTAGCTCAATTGATGACATCCAGACCCTAACTCTTATTTGTGTGATCCAGATAGGTTCATTTTCGTATGGTAATGAGACATGTCGTGATCTCATCATCGACATCATCGAAACTCCTTTCAATGGACCAGAACTCTTCTGATTCAGACAATTAGAATGATCGATCATCAAGATCATTCTAATTGCTTTCAAAATCCACCAATGATACCTAACAGTATATGGTGGCAACCCATCAGAAATGAAGACGAACCTCTCGGTGCAGCTACCTATGTGATTGAGTTCCTCTATCATGAGTTTCGACTAAATTAGGGTTAAGGTGAACTCATCAAATCCAACATCAGTCATATGAATCAATCGATCGATCTGAGTCTGATGTGAAACCTCAATGGAAAACTCTTTTCCATTATTTCACTCTGCCATAGACATGGGCTTAAGGACTCTATCTTTCGATCATCATAGGACTACTCTTATCTACCGAGGTTGATAGATCCCATCTTGGTACAATCTGATTCCTACAATGAATATGCTACAGCCAACATACACCTCAGGGTTTCGAATGGCTAGAAGATTGAGTTATGGTGTAGTCAAACTATAACACACTCAAGGTGAACTGTTAATGCACCTCAGGTCAAAGAACTAGACACACAGCTGCAGCATCGAGCTAGTCATCGACGAGAAGGTAGACTTCCTTATGACTGCTCGAAGTAGTCACGCTCAGTACTCTCATTCTCAATGAATACCTGTACTCTCACTCTGGTGTTTCCATACCGTAGACTCAAGATATATCTACCCTAAGGAAGCGATCATACACCAACCTTTCAGATCAATCACCATCCTCATGATGATCCTATGGTCAGGAGCTGTTTATGAGTTAGTTATGTAAATTCATGCCTTAAATTTTCAACTCTTAAAAATATAAATTAACATTCCTACTAACTCAAAGGATGTATCACAGACATAATGTACACAATGTGATAGTAGAATAACCCTTTTCTTTATTTATAGTCAAAATTATATATTTACCCTTATATTTGTACAGGAATGTGTCAGTCAATCTGATATCTAGGGTACACATCTAACAGTCTCAGTCCTTCTCATGACTTATTGAAGTCAGTGGAAAGATTTACAACTTGCCGGTTGGATCAGCTAGTCACTAGTCCTTTCATGACTTGATGAAATCAGTGAGAGAATTTATGACTTACAAATCGACTGATGTCTTCTAAAAAATTTAATCAAATTTTTTAAATTATTAAATCTATAAAATAAACTAGTTATGGGGATAACTAGATCATAAGCTCCCATTAAGGTGAATGGTAATGGGTCCATTACTTCAGATTGACATTGCAGGTGCCATCCGTCAGGTGTTTCTCTGAATGATGAAATTATTATTCATCATATGATGACTCAATCAAGTCTCTCTGATAATGGTTAGGTTGGTCAAGTCTTCCTCGAGCTTGATCATTCATTAGTTAGAATCACTGAGTAGTTTCATATTAATAGTTGGACATAACCGAGACTTTCAATGGAGGTCCATCACCTACTGAAATGAAATTTGGGACAAACTAATTATTGAAATTATTTGGAGAAATAATTGGTTGAGAACCTACCCATGGATGCATATGGATTGGCCGAGCCTTCCTCAGGCCCATATGCAGTTTATGTGGATTTTTGTACCTGTTAAGAAATTAAAGTAATTCCTCAAATTGATGGTAGAGGCTACCAATTCGTATAAAATAGTGGAAGAATCTTTAGACTAAAGTCTAAATCTTTAGGCTTTAAATAGTTCATATACTAATAGATTAATTGTTCTCTTTTCAGAAATAGCTAGAATATTGTCGCTCTGTCCACTATTAGACAGTGACAATGTTATCGGACCTAACTTCGATAGGCAGTATCAGAAGTTAAGCATAGTCCTTGAGCCTTAACTGATCAAGAAGTCTAAGGCTAATCCAAACAGGCCTAAAAAAGAAATCAATAAATGATTGCTGATCAAGATAGTTATATGATAACTCTTTAAAATTTCTCTATTGGTAATACTACTATCTAGATATAGGATACTGATAGTACAAGTTATGTTTGCAAATAGTAGCAAAAGATTTTAAGATAGTAGAAGGTTTGAAAATGGAAAGAGACTCCTGAATATAAGAGATGGAAGTCTGTTCCAGTCTGAATATTGAGAATCATCGAGCTTGTTTTCAATCCTGACAATGTCATTTTAAGTGATTATCACTATTATCTAATCTTATTATACCATAGCTTGTTAGTGTAATATATACGTCTAACTAGCATCCTAAATTAGATAATGTCACTGAAGCCTATCTTTGACATAGTTGACTTAGTCACCTTTTATTAGAAAAGATGAATGAGCTAGTGATATTATAAGTTTGGTACATATTGATGTATTTGCACTCATGAACATAAGTGCTAGAAGAGGATTTTACTTCTTTATTAAAATCTTAGATGATTTATCTTGGTATGGGAGCATCTTGCTTATGAAGCATAAGTTTGAATCGATTGAAATGTTTAAACGATTTCGTAATAAGGTAAAAAAATAAACTGTAAAAAGTATTAGAACTCATCGGTTAGACCGATGAAGTGAATACCTTTACAGTAAGTTTTTGATATATCTTGAAGATAATTGGATTCTCTCTCAATAGACCTCTCCTAGGATACCACTATTTAAAAGAGTGTCTGAAAGAAAGAATCAAACTTTGTTAGACATGATTAGGTCCACTGTGGGGTTTGCTAGTCTACCTGAGGTTATGTTTTAAAAACTACTTGATATATGCTCGAGAACGTTCTGAGCAAATCAGTCACCAAAACTCCATATGAGATACAAACTTTGATAAGTTGATGCTCTCTTACCTTAGGATTTGGGGTGTTGGGCTTATGTGAAACATTCACAAACTGACTAGCTTGGATTTTGGTCTGATAAATATTATTTTAGAATATCTCAAAGAAATTAGAGATGTTCCTTTTACCTTCCTAATGGATATAAGATGTTCATGAATCGTAAGACATTCATTTTGAAAAAAAAGTTCTTTAGTGAAGAAACTGATGTCGTTAAGAACAAGCTTGGTAAAGCTTGATAGGTAGAGAAACCAATACTAACACATGAACCAATAAAATTGGAGTTGATTAGATCAAATCTGAAGTCTGATGTAAAGGCATCATTGAGTAGATATAGTAGAGTACCGTGTCACCTGAATAGATACTTCAGTTTTTAGGTTCAGGATGGAGATTTGATCTCTTATGAGATCTAACTTTGAGAAGTGGCTTGGAGCTATTAAATCTGAAATGAAGTTCATGAAGGTCGATGATGTATAGACATTTATTGATTCACCTGACGGGGTAAGACCCATATAGTATAAAGAGATTTTAAATGGATAAGATGCGCAGATGAAAAGGTGGAGACCTATTAATTCTATCTGGTTGTCAAAGAATTTCATCAAAGTTATAGTGTTGACTATGACGAGATATTTTTTTTTTGGCAATTCTCAAGTCCATTCAGATAGAATCAAGTTTCTCTGGGTTGGAATGTATATTTTGAATGTATGGCTTCATTGAGAATAAAGTAGAATCTTGCATGTACAAATGGGCTAATAGTTCTATAATAGTATTCTTTGTGTTGAAGGTATGAAAGGAAGAGAGAAAGGTTCTCCCTTATGTGTGGGAGGATTGAGAAGAAAGGGTTCTTCTCTAGATCTCTATCGTAGAGATTTGAAGCGTGATCTAGGAAGAAAAGGAGAGGGTCTCCTTGTTCTTCATCCTCTTTATGTTTCTCTCAGATCAGTCAACAAAAGATGTCTTTATGAGCTAGCACTCCTGGGAGACCGATCAGTACAAAAGCTTCGTGTGGATACCCATAGAGGTCGGACGTGTGTGCGGCTACTTAGTGTCATGAAGAACCAACTACTATGAAATTTGAATATGGTGATCTTCTATCCGTGCTCAGGTATGAAGTTTTGAACTCAATTTATAATTTAGATATGTCTAATTTGATATAGATGTGATCTATGTTTGCTGAATTTTAGATTTTAGATTTACATACATGCATATTAGTTCATGTCATAAATCCTGTATGATAGTTTTAGATTTGATCTATACATGCATTGTAGATTAAATTATTTAATCAATGTATGTTCCACTGTAAAATTTTAAAAATGCATGCACAAAAATACCATAATTTTCTTCACTTCTAGGTGTAGTTATCATGTGATTCAGTCCCTCTATTGTGAGTCCCGACCAGATGGTAGGTTATGGATAAATTGTCAAACCTCAACATTGATCAATGAAAGATTCAATTAGCTCGAGTCCGATAGTGATTCTCATAGAAACTTTTTTCTATTAATCACACTACTATGGCCATAGACTTAAGGACTCAACCTCTCAAATCCTATAAGACTACTCCTTTCTGCTAAGGTCGATAGATCCCATCTAGATACGCACCCTGAAGAAAAAATATCTATTTCTTTGAAAAAAGTAGTGGATAGCCAAGATTACATCTAAAAATTTTTTATGACCACTTAATAAAGATCAGATCTTTACCTGATGCACAGAAAAATTTGAATCAAGTTTCAAAAATTTTGAATTCAAAGCCTCACATAGGTCTGAATCCACAAACCCTCTACTTTATGAGCACGTCAAACTTCGCAGAAAAGTAGGATGAAGTCTTGGATTGAGCACCTTCGCAAGGCACCAAGGGAGGGGAGAGAGGCTCTTAGTGTGATGCCTCACACTAGCAAGAGGGATGCCCAAGAACTCTTCACGCCAAGGAAAAATGGGATGCCAAAGGGGGAACACACCAAGGATGGGTGACGCCCACTCTTCTTCACACCTTCTCTTTCTCTCTTTCTCATCTTAACATACAATCTAATTGTTATGCTACGATAGTTAGAGGTCCTTCTTATTTATAGTTGATTTTTCATGACCTATAAGAGTAGGATTTCTAATTCAAATAGATTTTGAATTAATCCATAACTTATCAAAGAAGAAGTCTTAAAAAAGAAATGATTGGCGCCTAACTAGGCATCCTCTTGCACCCACGCCTACACCCAAGTGTGGGGCAACAACAATCAGCACCCCACCACCTCTTGATCAGCTATGAGGAGAGAGAGTTTCAGTAAAAATATACTTTAAGGATCTAATTTAAATATGGATCAATTCAAATCTAATTCAAACCTGATTCGAATCAATTTTGAATAGACTGTCAATCCCAAACTGTTTAGGATTTAAGATCAAGTCTAACTTAAATTGATGAACCTAATTAAGTCTAATTAAATCAAATTTAATCTAAAATTAATTATCACTTAAATTTAACTTCTCATAAACTCCTTTGGATCGAAGATTAAATCTCGTTCATCCTCAGAATTGAACCTGAACTTCATGTCTAATGCTAGCTAGACATAGTCAACTGTTTAATCCTGTATAATCCATAACTTAATTCTTAATCAAGTTAATCTATTCATTCAATCAAGTTATGTACTTTTAAATTGAACATATAAACTTAGATCAATTCTTTCCTATATCGTTTGACTTTGTGCGTGACTCCATAGGTTCGAATATTAAGCTAGTAGTACAGGAACCATTTCCTATGCCAATCAAAGTTACCATCTAGTAATGATTTTCGATATCCGGATAGGTCAAATTATTGTAAGGCAATATTCAAGAATCTATGCATATGGTTACTGCATAATTCATCCCTTTGATCTTGAATGCTCTAGGACGATCTAGGGTTAAACTGTCAACCCTAAAGGATCATCCACATTATATTCCAACCTTTCAAATCCATCCCATTGATTATCTTGGCCAAGATTTTACTAAATTGAAATACAGTGATGCATCAGCTCCTATAATCCGAAGGGGTCAATTCCATCTTATTCATACACAGATTTCGTAAGTACTTGACTGTACCCAATAACCTTCCATCACTGTATTAGAAATACAGATAATCTGATACCAAAGTACAGTGAATTGCTTACAAGTCACTATGTTGATCTCAGATTTGAGGGACACTTATGCCCATACACTTTGTGAGCTGCTCTTGACAGTAGAGCACTCAGTAGGTGAGTCACTTATTCAGTGGCGATGTACTCCTGCATCTCATCTATATGCCATACCAGTGTCTCCATATTTTTTAATTAAGAGGATAACTAATCCATATGGTACACAATGATCTTCACTCAATAAATATTATCATTCTTTAATGACATATCATTGGATTGCGAACATGGTTAAAAACTAAACGATAAATCTTCCTTTATCGATTACTTTATAGTTCTAAGAAATTCATCACAACACAAGAGTTCTAACAAGAAAGATGTAATTTTATGATGAATGATGTCCAAATAATTTTTATTTATTGATTAATTATTCATATATATATTACAAAATATGCACAATCATCCAAATGATTGGCTTTAGGATACATTTCTCAACAACTTCTACTTGAACTGAAGTCAATCGGGACAGTATCTTATATCTCTCTTTCACTTATGATCATCAAACTCTTTGATCCTAGAGCTTTAGTGAAGGAGTCGGCTATGTTCTCCTTTTCATCGATCTTCTGAAGCTTGACGTCACCTCGATCTATGATCTCTCATACAAGGTGATAGCGATGCAAATTATGCTTGGCACATTGGTGTGACTTTGGTTCTTTCGCTTGAGCTATGACCCCAGTGCTATCACAATACAGCAGAATAGAGCCATCAATAGAGGGTGTAACTTCAAGCTTGATGATGAACTTTCACAACCATACTGCCTCCTTTGCAGTATCGGATGCAGCAATGTTTAATACTTTATTGGTGAACGTAGACAATTTCATGCATGTATTTCAAAATTTTTTTGAATAAATTATAATGAAAGATAATTAGATTAATCAAATTAATCTAACATGCATATGATCTAATTATCAAATCAACCTACTTTAGGATCTATGATATGATATGTTGTATATAAAATCTGAAATAATCACATGATAAAATCTGCATGCATGGATGTAAGCAGTAGACACATCTACTTCTAATCTGAATTCAAAACTTGATACCTAAGTGCGCGTTGATGATCGTCACTACTGACAGACATGGTAAAGATGATCCTTACTAGTTGCTCACATTTACACATACGTCTGGCCTCTACGAAAAGTCCACTCGAAGCCCCAATATAATCGGTCTTTTCTCGGGAGTGCTAAATTATGCGAAGACCTTCTTCTTGATTGATCTGGATCCCTTCTTCAAATCTTTAAAATCTTTTCAAAGATTGAAGATGAACTTTTAGAGGAAATGAAGAGGTGAGAGAAAGATGAAGAAAATAATTTCTCTCTTATTTTTCCTCTCTTCCCAAATCCAAAGGAAGAAATCCTGGAAAAACAGATTTTGCACACACCCCAAGAGAAAGTACTCTCTTTTTCTTTTCACACTATGAATCCATGCCCAAAAACTTCTCACTATGAAAGCCCTTTTCTCTAGTCTCTTACACACACAAAAAAGATAAACAAACCCCTTTTAATAGGCATGTAACAAGTTGGGTGAAGAGTCCAAGAGATCTTGGACTCTTCCAGGAGATGTCGCACCCTCTCCCAATTCTATGCCAAAACACACCCAAAAAATATGGGACACCCCTTCCCATATTTTTTTATGATAAATCAGTTCTCTAATTAATTTTTCATAAAAAATTTTCTCAAAATATCGCAGACATAAGGAGAAAAAAAATAAGTTGACGTGGTGAGGTTGTAGATAATGTCCAACATTATCTTTAAGGTATCCAATATCAAATCAGATTTGAGCATACCATTTAAAATTAGATCCTATCCAAATGTAGATGTGAGATAGAGAAGGAAAAGAACTCTTTTTCATAAAAAAATCTCACACAAAAACTATTTGTACGTGGAGAAAGATGGCATAAAAAATTATGGTGCAAGGAATGGAAGAGTCCAATACAATATGGACTCTTGGTTTCCTTATTTGAATCCAAACCAAATCACATTTGGTTTAGCCCAAATAAAATAGATGAAATCCAATCTAATTAGGCTCATAAATCCTTAATCAAATTCCAATCAAATTTTATGAGATAGAGTTTTAGAAATCCCAAACTCTTTCCTTTTTGCATCGAATTTATCCAAATTTTTTTTGAGATTTTTGTGGCTTTAAGGGCATACATTGTGTACCCTTTGTTGGTGGTCCATGCATGAATATGAGGAGCCCAAGAGTTGGGCGCCCCTTATCTTGCCATGTTTGGATAAGCCTTGACTAGGTATTTGACCTAGACAAGGACTCTATCATATCTCTCTCTATAAAATAAATTTCTTCATAAACTTTTTGAAAATGATAGAGATTTAAGAGATCTTTAGGGCATCCAAAAATTAGAGAGAAAGACCTTTGGATCGTGGAGATATAATAGACACAAGATAGAGTGTCTAGGAGAGAGTAAAGAGAAGAAGAAGAGGGTCTTCTTCTAGGGTTGTTAGTTTCATCTCTTTCTTTCTTCCATCTTGAGTTTTCTGAGAGTGTCTCAGATCTGAAACTCCTCCTCCTACTTCTCATCTTTGAAAAAATCCAAATAAAAAAAAAGAGTTACTTGATCAACCATCGAAAAAGGATCAGCGCAGTACTAGCATACTGTGCTGATTTCTTGAAGCAGGACTTCTGATTGAGATTCGTGGGCTCGTGTGGACGACTCCTAGAGGCCGGATGCGTGTGTAGTTTGCAACATCATTCTCAAGTCCGGATCAGCAGGGTTAAAATGTCTAACTTGCAAGGTAATAGATCTGATCTATTGTTTAATACATACATTAGATGTAGTATAGAAACATGTTGATATGATCAACATGTAGTTCATGCTCTTTATATTTTAATTTCTGATTTAATGCTATGTAATAATCATGTAATAAGATCTTAGATCTAGAGATTTTTTGATTTTAAAAAATAAATTTTGATTTATTTTAGTCTTCCACTGCCTGATCTTGAAAAAGTTTCAAGATCTAACCCTGAAACCCTAGATCTGGTTCCTACAGACTCACACACCAACTTCACAAGTACTTGACTATGCCCAGAAATCTTTCATCACTGAATTAGAAATTCAGATAGTCTGGCACTAAAGCATAGTGAGTTACTTATAAGTCATCATGGTGATTTCAGGTCGGAGGGATACTTATACTTATATCCCTTCGAACTGACTCTTGACAGCAGAGTGCTCCGAAGTTGGTCACATTCAGTGAAATATACTTCTATATTTTACCTACATGCCATACCAGTGTCTCCACACTCTTTGGTTAAGAGGACAACCAACCTATATGGCACACAATGATCTACACTTGATATGTCTATCATCCTAGTAATAGCATATCATTTGGTCGTGAACTCATTTAAGAACTAAACGATATATCCTCCTATATCGAATCAAATAGTCCTAAGGACTTCATCACATAACAAGAGATCAAAATGAGATGTACACAGTGATGAAAAATTAAATAATATTTATTAATTCAATAATTTATATACAATTACAATGATAAGCATAACCATCAATAGGCTGATGATTGGTTTTGGAACACAATTCCCAACAACTCTCATTTGGACTAAAGCCAATCAGTGCAGTATCGTATACCCATCTTTGATTTGCAGTCTTCGAACTCCTTGATACTGAGGGCTTTAGTGAATAGGTCGATCAGGTTCTCCTTTCTATCAATCTTCTGAAGCTCAACATCACCTCGATCTATGATCTCTTGGACCAGATGGTAGCGGCGCAAAATATGCTTCATCCGCTAATGTGACTTCGATTCCTTTGCTTGAGTAATGGCATCAGTACTGTCACAGTATGACAAGATGGGGCTATCAAGAGAGGATGCCACTTTAAGCTCGTTGATGAACTTTCATAGCCACACAGCTTCCTTCGTAGCATCAGATGCCGCAAGGCTTCACAAGTAGAGTCGGCCACAGTGTGCTGCTTGAAACTTTTTCAGCTGATTGCTCCATCGTTCTGGGTATAAATATATCCTGACATGCTCTTGCTATCTGACTGAAAATTGAAGTCTATAAACTCCATAAATTTTAAGTCAGATTCTCCATAGATAAGCCACTGATCCTTAGTATTTCTCAAATACTTAAGGATGGTCTTTACGACCTTCCAGTGATTCTCACCTGTATCAGACTGGTATCTGCTCACTACTCCTAATGAGTATACCACATCCGATCGCATACATGTCATGGCGTACATAATAGATCCTACTATCGAAGCATATAAAATTCTCTCATACGCTCTCTCTCTTAAGGAGTTGTCGGACAATCACTCTTCGAGAGAAAAATTCTTTGGCCTATCGAAAGATAGTCTTTCTTGAAATTCTCCATGCTGAGCTTTTTCAGCATAGTATCAATGTACGTCGACTGGGATAATCCAAGAAACCTTTTAGATCTATCTCTATAGATCTTCATCCTAAGATTGAAGGATGCTTCTCCCAAGTCTTTCATGGAGAACTGTGATAACAACCAAACTTTTATTTTTTATAATACAAGGATGTCATTCTCGATTAAGAGAATGTCATCGACATACAAAACAAGAAATACTACTATAGAGTTATTAACCCATTTGTATATGCAGGGTTTTTCTCCATTCTTAATGAAGCCATACGTTCTGATCACTTTATCAAAACGTATGTTCCAACTCTGAGATGCCTGCTTAAGTCCATAGATGGACCTTTGAAGCTTGCACACATTAGACTCATCTGTGGATATGAAATCTTCAGGTTGTATCATATACACCTCTTCTTCTAGCTCTCAATTTAGGGAGACTGTTTTCACATCCATTTGTTAGATTTCATAGTCTAGATGTGTTGCTATCGCAAGCATAATCCGAATAGACTTGAGCATTATCATAGGAGAAAATATCTCATCATAGTCAATATGAGCTTTAAAGATCTCCACCTTTCCTTCTATACCTTTTTTTTTTGAAGATTCACTTACATCCTATGGATTTTATCCCTTTAGGTGGGTCAACCAATGTCCATACATTATTGATTTTCATGGACTTCATTTCAAATTTCATGGCTTCCAGCCACTTATCAGAGTTAGACCTCTGCATCGCATCCATATAGGTGATCGGATCCTCATTGTTCTCATTAAGTTCAACTAGATCTCCATCCCAGACTAAGAAACTGTAGTATCTATCTGGTTAACACAGTACTCTACCGGATCTCCTTAAAGATGTTTCTACAATAGGTTCCAAATTTGATCTAATCAAGTTTGACTCTATGGGTTTATTAGATTGTGTCAGTTCTTCCACCAATCGAACTTCATCAAGTTCAATCTTTGAGGCATTAGTTCCTCCACCAAGAAACTTCTTTTCTAAAAGGACAGCTCTATTGCTGATGAACACTTTCTGTTCGTCAGCAAGGTAGAAGTAATATCTCTTGGTCTCTTTTGGATATCCTATAAATAGATATTTGTCAGACCTAGGTCCAAGCTTGTCAGTTTTCAATCGTTTGACATAAGCCGGACATCCCCAAATCCTCAGGTGAGAGAGTGTTGGCTTACACTCTATCCACATCTCATATGGTGTTTCACTTATCGACTTACTCAAAATTTTATTTAAAATATAATAAGCCGACTCGAGTGTGTATCCCCAAAAAGAAATCGACAAAATTACAAAGCCCATCATGGGCCAAACCATATCTAACAAGATTCGATTCCTCCTTTCCAATACACCATTATGCTGTGGTGTTTCAAGAGGAGTCTATTATGAGAGAATCTCATTCTCTTCTAAGTATGTTAGAAACTCACTAGAGAGGTATTCTCTTTCTCGATCGGATCAAAAAATTTTAATACTCTTTTTAGTTTGTTTCTCTACTTCATTACAGAATCGTTTGAACATTTCAAATGATTCTGACTTAAGAGTCATTAAGTAGATGTGTCCATACCTCGATAGATCATTTGTAAATATAATAAAATAATAATATCCACCTCTGACACTAGTGTTCATCGGTCCACATACATCAGTATGTATCAGACTTAGAACTTCACTGGCTCGCTCACCTTTTCTAGTAAAAGGTGATTTGATCATTTTTCTAAGAAGACAGGACTCACAGGTTGGGAGTGATTCACAATCACTGACTTCGAGGATTCTCTCTTGTATCAATCTGTTTATTCTATTCTTGTTAACATGACCTAACCTACAATGCCCAAGGTAGATATCAGAGATATCACTAATTCTAAGATGTTTGTTGGATATGTACATTACACTAACAGATTGTGATAATATGTAAATACCATTGTTCAGTTGTCTATTCATCACATTAACATCATTCATAATGATATTAAAATTATTTTTTTTATTAAAATTTTATAACCGTACATGGCCAAAAGGTCTACAGAAATAATATTCAATAAAAAGGAAGGACAAAAGTGACATTCACTTAGAACAATTATATTAGACTTAAATACAAGCTTAATAGTCTCTAATGCTAGAACTGGAACTGATCTTTCATCTCCAATATTAAGAAATCTTTCTCCTTCTTCAAATCTCCTACTGACCTACAGTCCTTGCAACGAATTATAAATATTAAAAGGGCTTCTGATATCTAATACCCAGATAGTGAAATCACAAATTGAGAAATTATATGGTGTTATCATATAATTACCTTGTCCAGCAACAACTTGCTTCTTTCTTGGTCTGTTCGGATCCAGAGAGGCAATGTATTAAGGATAATTTCTTTTTCAGTACCCCTGCTTCTTGCAATAGAAGCATTTCGTCTGACTTTGGTCAGACTTGAATTTCTTTGTCTGATTGGGCTTAGGTGCCCCAGCACTTTGCAACCTTTTCTTATTCTTCTTATTTTTCTTTTCTTTCTTAAAGGATCGACGTCTAGAAGAAGGCCCTCCCACAACATTCATCGACTCTTTTTGGAGCTGGTGATCCTTCTCAAAGTTTTGCAGTAACCCCAACAAATCGTGAAAATTAACTGCAAGCTGTCATTCAAAAATGAGTAAGAAAAGGGAGGTAGGACTTGGGTAGAGAGTTCAAAATAGCATCTTTTTCCAACTGCTCATGCAAGAGAAAGCCGAGCTTGCTTAGGCACTCAATCATCTCGATCATATACAATACATGATTAGTGACTGATGCTCCTTCCCTCATTCGAGTGTTGAAGATGGCACAATTAGTCTTGTGCCTCTCAACATTACCGGGTGTGCCAAAGGATTTGTCCAATATTTGCAGCATATCCTGTGGCTGAGCATTCTCGAAATGATGGCTAAACTCATCATTCATCACTGCTAGCATAATACAATAAACTGTAGTTCGATCGTTGAGCCACTTTTGATAAGTGTCTCCAACCGTGCTACGCGCATTCGGAGCTGGCTCCTCGAGTGCCAGATCTATCAATCATACAAGATCTGTTCATGCTCTAGGACTATTTTGAGTTTTCGATACCAGCTATCAAAATTTGATCCCATTAATTTATCACTATCTAATAGTGATCGGAGTGACAAGGTGGTGGCCATAACTGGAAAAAAAATCAAAACCTAATTAGTATATGAATTGATTAATCCTAAAGACATGGATTTTAGTCTAAAGGTTCTCCCACTATGTTATTCGAATTGATAGCCTCTACCTTCAATTTAAAAAATTACACTAATTCCTTAGTGGGTACTAAAATCCACATGGACTACATATGGGCCTGAGTGTGGCTCGACCAACCCTTATGCACCTACGGGTAGGTTCTTAACCAATTATTTCATCAAATAATTTTTAGTATTCAATTTTGCCTCAGACACCTCTTTAGCAGGCGTGTGGTGCCTCCACTAAAGGTTCTGGTTAGGTCCAACCATTAACATGTTAGAATTTAGTGTATCTAACAAACAAGTAATCAGGCTCGAGTGTGGCTCGACCAACCTGACCATCATCAGAAAGACACAACTAAAACAACATATTATGAATGATAATTCCAACAGCCAAATGAGCACCAAGCGTGTGGCACCTCCAATGATCATCTAAACCATTGGATACATTATCACCCAACTTAATGGAAGGCTATGATCTAGTTATCACCATAACTATTTTATTTTAGGGATCTAATAATTTTAGAAGATTTAATTAATTGAATTGAGAGATGAGATGAGACTTGATCAGTTAATCTTAATCCGCCCACTGACTTCATCAAGTCAGATTTATGAAGATCGGACATAAGCTGGTCCAGCCAACCAGTCATGAATCTTCCTACTGGCTTCACCAAGTCATAAAGAGGACTCAAGACAAGTTGAACTAGGGACACCTAAATCAATCATACTAATTTTTTAGTTAGCATGGGTCAACTCCAATCATTAAGTGATCTAATCAAAATATGATTCACCATGTTGGCTAGGTAAGTGAGATCGATGGGAGGGATATGCCATTAACTCGATATAGATTTAATCTATGCAAGTAGCTCTCAATTAATGACTATCGATCAAAGCTACCATACTTATATTAGATACCAACTAGTTAGTCATTTTCAATTTGATCAACTTATAGACTTGGATTCAACCACAGAGCTATGATCAAAGTCCATATTGGTCTAATCAAAGATATGGACTTGACCAACTATAACTATTGAAATTGATCAAGAAAAAAAATTGATCCAATCAGAATTAACTTTTAATTAGATTTGATCAATTACTAACATGATCCATTATCAATAATTTCTAACCCTAGATCTAACCCAGTTAAATAGACTTGACTCGAGCTAACCCATTAATCCATGAGTTATGAAATTAATGTATTAGATCTTTGATTCTCAAATCTAGATCGCTTAATTCTCAATTAAGTTTTGGACTGATATGGGTTTGGATTTGATGTTTGAAAATAGTTTTTAATTTTGTAAAATATTTTTACAATCAATCATTTAATGATCAAAATTTTAATTTCAGATCTAATATATATTATTTCAGATCTAAAATAAAATTTTAAAATTTTTTTTATTATTCATCATCATGGAAAAGATCGTGCAGCACCTCTACACGCCATATGAGATCCCATCAAATGGATAAATAAGATAGTGAAATCTTAATTTTTTCTATATCTGGATAGCTATGAGGATCTATCCAATTAGATTACTATACTACTCAGATTCAAAATTAACTATTTAGATCTAATCTAAATAATTAAAATTAGATTATATGAAAAAAATTTATGTCATAAGAAATCTGGCTCTGATACCATTTTGAAGGAAAAATGGATAGTTCAAAGCATATATTTTTAAAATTTTACAGTAGAATAATAAAAGATTAAATATTTTAATCTTATAAATATATCTTAGATTAGATCTAAACTACCATTAAGAATCTATGAAATAAAAAATTTACATACAAAATCTGAAATAAAATAGAAAACTGCATCGATCATATCGATATCCTAAATTTGATCTAATCTTTAGATTATGTCGGTAGAGTTCAAAACTCATCACCTTTTCATAGGTTGATGATCTCTACTACTAATAAGTATGGTATGAAGCTCTCACTGATGTTGAGCAGTCGCACAAGCATCCGACCTCTACGGATGGTCCACACAAAGCCCATCGAACCGATCAGCCCTCCACGGGAGTTCTAGCTTGCGCAGTCGGCTTCTGATGGTAGATCTGACTTGATCTCCTTCTTTGATCATCTCAAACCTTCTTGATATTGAAGATGGATCAAAGAAGGATACTGAATGATAGAAAAAATTTAGATGAAGACTCTCTTCTCTTTGATTTTTCTCTCACCTAAAAATCTAGAACAGTTCTAGGTCTCTCACCCAAGAGGAGAATGGTCTCCTCTTTTGTTCACACCAAAGAGGAGGGAAACCCACCCAATCCTCACATCTCAAAGAAGTGTTTTTGACTCCATTTCTCTTTGGTATCTCATGGTGAAGAGCTCTCTTCTTTTGGCACACAAAATTATGGCCTTTTTATAGTTGTCGCACAAACCAGATAAAATAGGATAAGGGCTGGAGTTTGTTGCAATTCAATTTTTTTTGAATTTTAATTCAACTCTAACTTTTTTCATCCTTATCTAACTTAAAGTGGGACTTATCAGAGAAAATTAGGCATAAAAATCAGTTGGGAAGACCTTCTTTTCTCATACAAAATAGACCCCTTCAAAAACAGCCAACATGTGGAAGGATATGGATAAGGTTTTAAGTTAAAATTCAAACTAATTTGAATTCAAATCAAAACCAACCAATTCTTATCCTTAATGGGTGATAAAATAAGGATTATTTTTTGACTTTCTCATATACAAACTAATTTTTTGTGGTGAGAAAAGGCATGAGACAATTTAGGTGGCGCAAGGGGTAGAGTCATACTCATTTGAGACTCTAAGGTTCAACCAATTGAATTTCTTTCAAACCCAATCCAATTAGACCCAAATAAAATATAGTAAACCTAATCTAATTAGACTCTTATAATTTTAATTAAATTTGATTAAATTAATAAATTAATTGAGCCATAGATCCGATCAAATCAGGATCATTTCTTTCTTACCGATGGTCATCTCATAATCTAATCAGACTTGACCTGATTGAATCAAATTCAATCAGACTTGATTCAGACTTTAATGTTCAATCAAATTAAGCTAATTAGTAATCTAATTACTAATTAATCTTTTATTAATAATAGAGTTTAAGTCTAGTGGGACTCTTCTCTAGAGTCTCCATCCAGTGGGACTCTTCAACAGAGTCTCCGTCAAGTGAGACTTTTCACTAAAGTCCCCGTTGACTGGGACTCTTCAGATTAGCCAAGTGATTGGAGAGAAACTTCTAATGTGTGTGACCCCATAAGTTCGAACCTAAGCCGGTAGCACACGAACTAATTCCTGTATCAATCAGAGTAACCATCTAGTAATGGTACCCGACATCCGGATAGGCCGAATGTATGCTAAGCAACACTCAAGAACCTATTTGAATATAGTTACCGTATAATTTATCTCTTTGACCTAAATACTCAAAGTGACCTAGGGTTTAATTGCCAACCCTGATATGGTCATCCATATTATATTTCAATTTTTAAAATCCATTATATGGATTACCCCGACCAAGATTTTACTGAATTGAAACACACTGATGCACTAACTCCTACTTATACGGAGGGGTCAATTCCATCTTAACTCAAATACCGACTTCACAAGTACTTGACTATGCCCAAGAATCTTTCATCACTGAATTAAAAATTTAGGTAGTCTGGCATCAAAGTATAGTGAGTTGCTTGCAAGTCACCATGGTGATCTCAGGTCAGAGGGATACTTATACCTATATCCCTTCGGAGTGACTCTTGACAGCAGAGTGCTCTAGAGTTGGTCATGTTTAGTGAAATATACTCTTATATTTTATCTACATACCATACCAGCATCTCCACACTCCTTAGTTAAGAGGACAACCAACCTATATGGCACACAACGATCTACACTTGATATGTCTATCATCCTAGTAATAGCATATCATTTGATCGCAAACTCATTTAAGGACTAAACGATATATCCTCCTATATCGAATCAAATAGTCTTAAGGACTTCATCACATAACAGAAGTTCAAAATGAGATGTACACAGTGATGAACAACCAAATAACATTTATTAATTCAATAATTCATATACAATTATAATGATAAGCACAATCATCAACAGGCTGATGATTGGTTTTGGGATACAATTTTCAACAATAAGTTCGAACCTAAACCAATAGCAGAGGAATAAATTTTTTAACCAATCGATGTTACCATCTAGTAATGGTGACCCAACATCTGGATAGATTGAATGATGGCAAAGCAATATTCAAGAACCTATTGGCATATGGTTATCATATAATTCATCCCTTTGATCCTAATACTTGAGGATGACCTAGAATTTAACTATCAATCCTAAATAAGTCATCCATATTGTATTTCAATCTTTCAAATCTATCACATGGATTACCTGGGCCTAGATTTTGCTAAATTGAAATACATTGATATATTAACTCTTACTAATTCGAAGGGGTCAATCCCATCTTCACTCACACACCAACTTGACAAGTACTTGACTGTACCCAAAAATCTTCTATTACTGAATTAGAAACTTAGTTAGTCTGACACTAAAGTACAGTGAGTTGCTTGCAAGTCATCATGGTGATCTTAAGTCAGAAGGACACTTATACCCATACCCTTCGCGAGCTATCCTTGACAGCAGAGTGCTCCATAATTGGTCACGTTCAATGATGATGTACTCCTACATCTCACCTGCATGCCATATCAGTATCTCCACATTATTTGGTTATAAGAACAACCAACATATATGGCACACAATGATCTACACTTGATATCGCTATCATCCTAATAATAATGTATCGTTTGGTCGCGAACCAATTTAAGGACTATACGATAATTTCTCCTTTATTGATCAAAGTAGTCCTAAGAACTTCATCACAACATAGAAGTTTGTTAGAAGATATAATTTTGTGATGAAAAAGATCAAATAACTTTTATTATTTATCAATTCATATATATTTATAATTAGCACAATCATCAAACGATTGGCTTTAGGACATATTTTCCAACAACTCCCACTTAGACTAAAACCAATCAGTATAGTATCATATACTCATCTTTAATTTATCATCTCAAAACTCCTAGATATCGAGGCTTTAGTAAATGAGTTGGTCAAGTTCTTCTTTCCGTCGATCTTCTAAAGATTGACGTCACCATAACAGATTTTTTAAATAAAATGATAACGATGCAAAATGTTGGGTAAGCTAAAGAGACTTCAGCTCCTTGACATGAGCTATGGCTCCGGCACTGTACAATACAACAAGACCATCATCGGAGGGTGCCACTTCTTGTTTGTCAATGAATCTGTACAATCACATAGCTTCTTTACAAGCATCGAATGCTGTAATGCATTCTGCCTCACAAATTAAATTGGCTATATTGCTCTGCTTGGAACTTTTTTAGTAGATTGCTCCATTATTTAGGGTAAGGATGTATTCCGATACGTTCTTGCTATTATTATATCTAACTAAAAATTAGAATCATACTCTATAAGTTTTAAGTCAGATTCTCTATAACCGAATCACCAGTCCTTAGTATTTCTCAAATACTTAAGGATGATCTTTTAGGGATTCTCACTTAGATCTTGCAGGTATTCACTCACTACCCTAGTGAGGGTTATCTCGCACATGGTATATATGATAGAATAAATTCTACTCATAAATAATCTATGTACATTAGATTGGGATAACCCAAGTAGCCTCTTAGATCTATCTCTATAGATCTTCATCCCTAAGATGAGAGATGCTTTTTTCAAGTCCTTTACAGAGAACTATGATAATAGTGAAATCTTTATTCTCTGTAATATAAGGAATACCATTTTTGATTAAAAAAATTTTATTCATATACAAAACAAGAAATACACTCACAGAATTATTAATCTATTTATATTTGCAGGGTTCTTCTTCGTTCTCAATGAAGCCATGCATTTTGATCACTTATCAAAATGTACGTTCCAACTTCAAAATATTTAACATTACCTCAAGAGAAAATGTCTCGTTATGATCAATACCATAACATTGACAATATCCTTAGGTAACCAAATGGACTTTGTAGGTCTCCACCTTCTCGTCTGCGCCACTCTAATCTTATTGAAAATCCACTTATACTTTATGGACTTTAACCCTTCGAGTGGATCAACGAATGTCCATACACCGTTGACCTTCATGGACTCCATTTCAGACTTAATGGCTCCAAGCCACTAATCAAAGTTAGACTTCTGTATGGCATCTATATAGGTGATCAAGTCTTTGTTATTCTCATCAAGTTCAATAAAATCACGTCTCAGACCTAGATATCAAAGTATCTATCTGATGGATGCGGTACTCTACCAGATCTCCTTAATGGTGTCTCTACAACAGGTTCTGGGTTTGATCTAATCAAATTCAGTTCTATGGGTTCACAAGATTGTGTCGATTCTTCTACCTGTAGAACTTTATAAATTCTACATTAAATAAATTAGTTCCTCCACCAAGGTACTCCTTTTCTAAAAGGAATACCAAACAACTTTTGTTCTTTAGCAAGATAGAAGTTATATCTCTTAGATTCTTTGAGGTTATCCTACAAAATAATACATATAGGATCGAGATCCAAGCTAATCGATCTGCAAATGCTTGACATAAAACAAACACTCCCAAACCCTAAGGTAAGAAAGTATCAGCTTATGCCTAGTCTATATCTCATATGGAGTCTTTGCAACTGATTAATTCAAAATTCAGTTCAGAACATAACAAGCAGTCTTAAAAGTATAACCCTAAAAAGAGACTGACAGACTTGTAAACCCCATCAGAGATCATACTATGTCTAACAAAGTTGATTCTATTAAGAGAGAATCTTATTCTCTTTTAGATATGTTGAAAACTCATCAGAAAGGTATTCTCCTCTTTGGACTGATCGAAGAGTTTCAATGATCTTTTCAGTTTATTTCTCTACCTTATTAAGAAATTATTTAAATATTTTAAATAATCTAAACTTATGGCAAATATGTTTGTAGATCCAATACATCAGTATGTATCAGATTCAGAACATCATTGGCTCGTTCATCTTTTTCAGCAAAAGGTGACTTGGTCATCTTACTAAAAAGATAAGATTGATGGGTTGACAATGATTCACAATCACTGACTTCGAGAATTATCTCCTATTGATCCTATTCTTGTTATATGACCAAGCCTAAATTATCAAAGGTACATTTCCATGATATTATCTACTCTAAAGAGTTTGCTTGTTGTGTACAGTACATTAATAGGCTGTGTAAATATTACTTTTTAGTTATCCATATGATTTTGACATCATTCATAATGATATCACAAAATCATTAGACAATAGTGACAATCACTAAAATGATATTGTTAAAATTGAAAATAAGCTCGATGATTCCTAAAACTAAGATTGGAATATAACTTCCATCTCTAATGTTCAGGAATCTCTTGCTATGTTCAAACTTTCTACTAACCTGAAGTCATTGCAACAATTTGCATGAACTTTCAATATCCAATATCTAGGTAGTAATGTCACAGATAGAGAAATCACAAGGTATTATCATATAAGTATCCTATCCAGTAATCCTTGCTGATTTCTCTTCCTTAACCTGTTCGGATCAAGGGACTCTGCCAGACTAGATTAACCTTAGATTCTTTTGTCAGTTCGGACTCATTAGCCAAAGCACAACTCTTTTGCACCTTCTTTTCTTTTCTCAAAGAATTGTTGCCCCACTGAAGATACATCTTCAAAGGTGAAAAAAAACTCCTTCAATATTTGAAGGATTTCCTTCTACTGAGTATAATCAAATTTACAACTAAATTCATATTCTTTACTGCTCTCAAAAAATATCACATGATGATATGATCATAAGTGCCTTTGATCGCATCATGTGTGTTGGATGTGGAAACATCAGGTGCTAAATCTATAATCATATTTAGGATCCATTCATGTTTTAAAACTATTTGCAACTTCTAATACCATCTATCAAAATTGGGTCCCATAAATAAGTCACTGTCAAACAGTGAATGGAGCAATGGATATCTAGCCATAACTGAAAGAAAAATATAAGACCTTAATGTTTATGAATTGATTAAGCCTAAAGACTTGGACTTCAGTCTAAAAGTTTTTTCACTATTTTTATATGAATTGGTAGCCTTTACCTCCAATTCAAAGAATTATTTTAATCCCTTAGTGGGTATTAAAATTCACACAAACTGTATACAGGCCCGAGAATGGCTGAATCAACCCACATGCACTTATGGGTAGGTTCTCAATCAATTATTTTTTTAAATAATTTTTAGTAGTTAATTTAGCCTCAGATTTCATTTTAATAGTTGATGGGCCTCCATTGAAAGTTTTGATTAGGTCAAACCATTAACATGAATCTACTCAGTGATTCTAACTAATAAATGATCAGGTCCAAAGATGGTTCGATCAATCCAACCATCATCAGATAGTACAACAGAGTCATCATATGATGAATGATAATTTCATCATTTAGAGAGAACACCAGATGGATGGTGCCTGCAATATCAATCAAAAATAATAGACCCATTGTCATTCACCTCAATGGGAGGCTATGATCCAATTATCCCAAAAACTAGCTCATTTTATGGACCTAATAATTTAAAAGATTTAATTAATTTAGAGAAAAAAGAAGAAAAGATCAATCAGTAGACCACAATCCTCTCACTGACTTCACCAAGTCACTTAATCGGATTAGGGTCATGCTAATCGAACTGCACCAAGATCAGCCACACTGATCAACCTTAATAGCATAGGTCAACTCAAATCACTTAGCAATTTAATCAAGATATAATCCATCGAATTAGCCAGATAAGTGAGATCGATCGGAGGGTCTGCTAAGCTTGCCTTAGATACCATCGAAATGATCATATAAGTTGCTTCCAATTAAAAACTACTAGTTGAAATGCCAAACTTACCTTAGACTCCAATTGGTTAACTAGTTTTGATTTGACCAGCCTACTGATTCAGGTTCAACCACTGAGCCATAATCAAGGTCCATTTGGTCTAATCAAAGACATGGATTTGACCATCTACAACTATTGTATTGGTTCTAGAGAAATCCTGATTTAATCTAATTCAATATTTGGTTAAATTTAATCAATTTTTCTATATAGTCTATTAACTTTTTGATTCTAATTTTAGGTCTAACCCAATTAAGAGAACCTAATTTGAGCTAACACATGCCTCCATATTTTATAAGAATGATATTAGATCTTTAATTCACAATTCTAGATCTAATCGATTCTTCACTTAATTTTTAATTAAGTTTAGCATCAACATGAGTTTAGATTTATGTTTGAAATAGTTTTAATTTTTTTATTTTGAAAATAATTTATAATAAATATTATGCAAAAATTTTTTATTCTGAAATTGGATTGACTCAATCAATATTGAGTCGGCTACACAAAGAGACTGGGTCAATTCAGTTTAAAATTAGATCAGCTCAGTAATTGTACGAGCACATTTTAGATCTAAAAAATCTTGCATAATCTTAAAATAAAATCAATCATAAATACCTTTTTAGATCATATCTAAACTTGTTATGATTCAAGATCTTATTTTCTTATGATTAAAATAATTTTAATCATATAGATTAGATATTTTATTTTTTATACAACTTTGTATCACATACAACAAACCTAAGATTTCAAGATCTAAAATTTTGCAAAAAAATAAGTTCTTCCTTTCGCATTCTTCTCTATGGGATCTAATTATATGGCACCCTTACACACCATAAGAGCACCCCATTGAATGAAAAGAGAAGGCCTTTAAATCCTTCTTGCTCCTATGACCAGATGGCCTGGTGATCAACCCAATCCAAGTACTTGCTAATCGAATCATCTAATCTAATCACTATCACATATGCTTAAATTTAGATCTAATCTAAATTATATTAGATCGGATCATAATCTTAGATCACATTTAAATCAGATCATAAATATCACATGCATAATATAAAATCAGATTTTATCAACGATCAGCACTAACTAGGACAACCTTTTCACTGTAAGGGATAAATATTATAGCAAGATAATTTTATTTTAGTTTGTGCAATCTACTATTAATTAAATTCAGATCTAATATATTATATATTAGATCTAAATAAAATTAAAATTTTGATTTAATATATACATATAATATGTCATAACGAACCTAGGCTCTGATACTACTATTAGTGAACATAGGCGATTTCATGCATGTATTTCAAAATTTTTTTTGAATAAATTACCATAGAAGATAATTAGATTAATCAAATTAATCTAATATACATATAATCTAATTATTAAATCAATCTACTCTAGGATCTATGACATGATATATTATATATAAAATCTAAAATAATCACATGATAGAATTGTATGCATGGATGTAAGCAGTAGATCACATCTACTTCTAATCTGAGTTTAGAACTTGATACTTGAGCGTAGATCGATGATCATCGCTACTGAAAAATATAATAAGGATAATCTTTGCTAATTTCTTACAGCCGCACATGCGTCCGATCTCTACAGAAAGTCCACTCGAAGTCCCGATCTGATCGGTCTTCTCAGGAGTGCTAGCTCACGTAAAGGTCTTCTTCTTGACTGATCTGGATCCCTTTCTCAAATCTTTAAAATTTTTTTAGAGGTTGAAGATGGAATTTTGGAGGAAATGAAGAGATGAAAGAAAGATGAAGAAGAAAACAATTTCTCTCTTATTTTTTCTCTCTTCCCAAACCCAAAGGAAGAAACCTTGGAAAAATAGATTTTGTGCACACCCCAAGAAAAAGGACTCTCCTTCTCTTTTCACGCCATGAACCCACGCCCAAGGACTTCTCACTATGAAAGCTTTTTTCTCTAGTCTCTTATACACACAAAAGAGAAAAACAAACTCCTTGTTATAGGCATGTAATAAGTTGGGTGAAGAGTCCAAGAGATCTTGGACTCTTCCAAGGGATGTTGCACCCTCTCCCAATTCTACACCAAAACATGCCCAAAAAATATGGGACATCCCTTTTCATATTTTTTTATGGTAAATCAATTCTCCAACTAATTTTTTATAAAAAATTTGCTCAAAATGTCACACACATAAGGAGAAGAAAAATAAGTTGTCGTGGAGAGGTTGTACATAATGTCAAACATTATCTTTAAGGTATCCAATTTCAAATTAGATTTGAACATACCATTTAAAATCAGATCCTACCCAAATTTAGATGTGAGATAGAAAAGGGAAGGAAATCTTTGGTGTGAAAAAAATCTCATGTAGAAATTATTTTTGCATGGAGAAAGATGGCATCAAAAATTATGGCACAAGGGGAGGAAAAGTCCAATATAATATGGACTCTTGATTTCCTTATTTGAATTCAAACCAAATCATATCTGGTTTAGCCCAAATAAAATAGATGAAATATAATCTAATTAGATTCATAAATTTTTAATCAAATTAGAAATTGATTGAATCAAAGTCCTGATTAAATCAGGGATATTTCTTCTTTAGCAATTACATCACCTCATAACCTAATCGGATCAAATCTAATTGAATCTAATTCAATTAGATTTCATTTAATTTTCTTTGCTCAATCAAATTGAGTAAATCAATAATCTAATTACTAATTATTTTTTTATTAATTTACTAACACTTGATGAATAAATTTATTGTAACTTTTGTATAAAGTTAATCATCAATCGAATTGACGATTAAGCCCTTGAACGATTCTCAATTATTGATCAGCCACGTGATCAGTCTGAAACTTTTTTTAAGTGTGACCCCATAGGTTCAAACCTAAATTGATAGCATAAAAATAAATTTCTAAACCAATTGATATAAGCATCTAACAATAGTGACCCGACGTCCGGATAGGTCAAATGATGGCGAAGTAATATTCAAAAATTTATTACCGTATGGTTACCGTATAATTCATCTCTTTGACCCTAATGCTCGAGGATAACCTAAAATTTAACTGTCAATCCTAGATAAGTCATCCACATTATATTTCAATCTTTCAAATTCATCACATGGATTATCTAGACCCAAGTTTTTCTAAATCAAAATATGTTGATACATTAATTCTTACTAATTCGGAGGGGTCAATCCCATCTTGACTCACACACTGACTTGACAAGTACTTCACTGCACCCAAAAATTTTTTGTTACTGAATTAGAAACTCAGTTAGTCCGACACCAAAGTACAGTGAGTTGCTAGCAAGTCATTGTGGTGATCTCAGGTCGGAGAGACATTTATACCCATACCCTTCGCGAGCTACCCTTGACAGCAGAGTGCTCCACAGTTGGTCACGTTCAATGATGATGTATTTCTACATCATACTTGCATACCATACCAGTATCTCCACACCATTTGATTATGAAGACAACCAACATATATGCCACACAACAACCTACACTTGATATCGCTATCATCCTAGTAATAGCGTATCATTTGGTCGTGAACCAATTTAAGGACTATGGGATAAATCCTTCTTTATCAATCAAAGTAGTCCTAAAGACTTCATCACACCATAGCAGTTCGTTAGAAGATGTAACCTTGTGATGAAAAAGATCAAATAAATTTTATTATTTATCAATTTATATATATTTATAATTAGTACAATCATCAAATGATTGACTTTAGGATATATTTTCCAACATGCTTTGCATACAGAATCAACCATAATATATTGCTTAAAACTCTTCTAGCAAATCGCTTTTCCATTTAAGATAAATACATAGTTCGACACACTTCTATTGCCATCATGGTCTGACTGAAAATTGAAATCAATATATCCCATAAGTTTCAAGTCAGTGTCCCCATAGATAAGCCATTGGTCCTTAGTATTTCTCAATACTTAAGGATTATATTTACAACCTTCCAATGATTTTCATCCAGATTAGACTAATACCTACTCATTACCCCTAGTGAATAGGCTACATTCGATCTTTTACATATCATGATGTATATAATAGACCCCACTGTCGAAGCATATGGGATCCTACTCATACGCTCTCTCTTCTGAGGGATTGTCAGACAATCTTTCTTGAAAAAAATAATTTCATGGCCTATCAAAAGATAGCTTTTCTTAAAATTCTTCATATTGAACCGTTTCAACATGGTATCGATGAACGTGAATTGAGTCAACCCAAGCAACCATCTAGATCTATCTCTATAGACTTCATCCCTAAGATGTTGAATGCTTCTCTTAAATCTTTCATGGAGAACTATGATGAGAGCCACAGCTTTACCCTCTGCAAAATGGGAATGTCATTTTCTATTAACAGTATGTTATCTACATACAGTACAAGAAAGATGACTACAGAATCGTTAGACCTTTTGAGATGCAAGGTTCTTCTCTGTTCTTAACAAAATTATATATTTTGATCACCTTATCAAAATGCATGTTCCAACTCCTAGATGCCTGCTTCAGTCCATAGATGGACCTACGAATAAGAATTTATCGAACTTTAGTCCAAGCTTATCTGTCTTTAAATACTTGACATAACCTGGACATCTCCAAATCTGAAGGTGTGAGAGTATCGACCTATGTCTATCCATATCTCATATGGAGTTTTATCGACAGACTTGCTCGAAATCTTATTCAGAATATAGCAAGCAGTTTCAAGAGCGTATCTCCAAAAAAATATTGGTAGATTAGCAAACTCCATCATGGACTGAACCATGTCTAACAAGATTCGATTCCTCCTTTTAGACACCCCATTATGTTATAGTGTTACAAGATGGATCCATTGAGAGAGAATCCCATTCTTCTCTAGATATGTCAAAAAATCACTAGTGAGATATTCATCTCCTCAGTCTGACCGAAAAGTTTTAATACTCTTCCTAGTCTATTTTTCTATTTCATCATGAAATCATTTGAATGATTCGGATTTGTGCTTCATAAGATAGATATTTTCATATCTCGATAGATCATCTGTAAATGTAATGAAGTAATAATATCCTCCTTTGATGGTTATGTTCATGAGTCCACATACATCACTATGTATTAGATCTAAAACATCATTGGCTCGTTCATCCTTTTTCTTAAAAAGTGACTTGGTCATCTTACTAAATAACAAGGATTCACAGGTCGGTAATGATTCATAATTATTAATTTTAAAGACACCCTCCTTGATTAATCTATCTATCCTATTCTTGTTCACATAACCTAGCCTATAATGTCAAAAGTAGGAATCACTGACATTATCTATCCTAGGGTGTTTGTTCGATGTGTACATTACACCAACAGGCTATGATAATATATATATATACTATGTCTTAATTGTCCATGCATAATTATAGTATCATTCACAATGATATCATAAAAATTATTCTTTATTAAAAATTTGAAATCAAGTTTAGCCAAAAGGCCTATAGAGATGACATTCATTAAAAAAGAAGGACAATAATGACACTCATCTAACATGACATTATTAGATTTGAAAACAAGCTGCATAGTTTCTAATGTTAAAACTGAAACAAGGCTTTCATCTCCAACATTTAGGAACCACTCATTTTTTCTAAATTTTTTACTGATCTGCAGTCCTTGCAATGAATTGCAAATATTAATCAGACTTGCAGTATCTAATATCCAAATAGTAATATCACAAATAGAGAAATTATAAGGAGTTATCATATAAGTACCTTACGAAGCAATCGATTGCTTATTTCTCTTGTTCTTTGGCCTGTTTGGATCAAGAAAAGCTATATAAGCTAGACAATTCCTTTTTTAATGATTCGATTTCTTACAAAAGAAGCATTCTACTTGGCTCTTATCGACTTTCGACTTTTTGCTCTGCTTTGGCTTGGGATCGTCGACATGTTTCTTCTACACCTTTTTCTTTCCTTTCTTAAAGGATCGACGACCTACAGACGAACCTCTCACTACATGCACCAACTCCTTCTGAAGTTGATGGTCCTTCTCGAATGTCTGCAACAATCCTAGCAAACCATGGTAGTTCACTACAGGCTGGATCATTCTATAATGACTCAAGAAGGGTAAGTAAGATTTCAATAACGAATTGAGGATTGCATCCTTACCTAACTATTCATATAATGGAAAGTCAAGTTTGCTTAAGCATTCAATCTGCTTGATCATATATAATATATAATCAGTAACTGACGCCCCCTCTTGTATATAGGCATTGAATATTGCGCAGAAGGTTTTGTGTCTCTCTGCATCCTCTGGGGTGCTGAAGGACTCATTCAATATTTGAATCATATCCTCTGACTGCACATCCTCAAACTTACGGCTATGTTCATCATTCATTGCTACCCTCATAATGCAATGCACCATCATGCAGTCACTGAGCTACATCAATAAGTATCTCTCGCAGCACAGGATGCATTGACAACAGGTTCTTCAGGTGGTGGATCCATAAGCATGTACAGAATCCTCTCATGCTCCAGGATGATCTTCAACTTTTGATACCAGCTATCGAAGTTGGATCCGATAAGCTTATTGCTATCCAACGACGAATGGAGTGATAGTGTGTTGGCCATAGCTAATGAAAAATATAAGCCTATTAGTATACGAATTATTTTAGTCCTAAAGATATGAACTTTAGTCTTAAGATTCTCCAATTATTTTATACGAATTGATAGCCTCTACCTTCAATTGAGAAATTACATTAATTTTTTAGTGGGTACTAGAATCCACACAAACTGCATTCGGGCCTGAGTGTGGCTCAGTCAACTCTAGTGCATCCATGAGTAGGTTCCTAACCAATTATTTCTCTAAACAACTTCTAACAATTAGATTTTGCCCTAGACATCTCTTCAGTAGGCGTGTGGCACCTCTACTGAAAATCTTGATTAGGTCCAACTATTAACATGACCATACTAAATGCATCCAGCAAATAAATGTTCAGGCCCAAGTGTGGCTCACCAACCTATGCATTGACTTATAGGATACAACAAGATGGTCATATGATGAATGATAATTTCAATACTCAATAGGCACCAGACGTGTGGAACCTCCAATACCTATTTGAAATATTGAACTCATTATCACACACCTTAATGGGAGGCTATGAACAAGTTATCTCCATAATTGTATCATTTTAAGGATCTAATAATTTAAAATTTTTGATTTTATTAATTTGAAAATAAGAAAAAAAATTAACCTGCAAGTCGTAAATCCTCCCACTGACATTATCAAGTCATGTTGAGGATTAGATACAAGCTGGTCTAAAGACACCTGAATTAGTCATACTAATTTATCTTAATGGCATGGGTCAGCTTGAATCGACTAGTGACCTAATCAAAATATAATCTACCATGTTGGTCAGATAAGTGAGATCAGTAGGAGAGATATGCCATTAACTCATCATAGATGCTATCTAGGTGAGTAGCTCTCAATTAATAACCACTTGATCAAAACTGTCAAACTTACCTGAGATACTAACTGGTTAATTAGTTTCGATTTGATCCACCAGAAGATTCGGGCTCAACCACTGAGCCATGATCATGGTCTATTTAGTAAGGTCAAAAATATGAACTTGATCAAGCTTCAACTATTGAGGTTGATCTAAAAAATTCTTATCTAATCTAATTCAACTCTTGATTAGATTTAACCAATTTCTTAATTTAGTCCATATTTATTTTTAATTCTAGGTCTAACCCAAATGAAAGATCTGATTCATGCTAACCCATTGCTCATCGATTTATGTGGTGTCTTAGTAATCTTCAATTTTCAAATCTAGATCATTTAAACTTAATTCCAAATTAAGTGTGTGAAACGTGTGTTTCAGTTTATAGAACTATTCTACTAGGATTTCAAGTGAAGCATACTATATGTTTCACATCACGAAAATAAATTTTCATATCAATGTTTAATAATTAAACATGCATAAGTGTAACCTAAACTTCATACATACATCACATATGTCATGACTACTTTTAGATCACTACCGATTACATCTAATGCAACATGCTATTCAGATTTTAACATAATTTTATATATCTGAATTTATCTTATAGTAATGAGTCATAAATTACTTTAGATCTAATCTAAATTTATTTATGATCAAAATAATTTATAAAAATCTGTTCGCTCTTCTTCTTCATGAAATCGGATCACAATGACATCCCTAGACATCATAAGAGAACCCATCGAATGGACAAGAGAGAGAGATTAATCCCTTTTATCTCTTTTGATCGGATAATCTGGTAATCTCATCGATCCGAGTATTGGGCTACTAAGATCTAAAATCTTATTTCAAATAGAATTCATCAACACACAATTTGATAAAATAATTTATGCCATGAACATGACTTTGATCTCATCAACCATATTCTTTATCTAATCTAATCAGATTTGATACATCATATACATCATATCAGATCTGAAATATATCTTATACTGATTATAAAATACTAAATTTAGATCTAAAATCTTATAAAAAATTAATTAGATATACATATGAATACATAAAGATTAATTTTTTGATTAGATCTATTTTGATATTGTACAGAATTTTGTTAGAAATCGGATCTGAAAATCTATCAAAACAGATTCAATTCAGACCTGAAATAAGTCTAACTTCATAACCAAAATAATAATATTAAAATTTTATTAAAACTAATATAAAATAGATTTTAAATTAGGTTGTTATTCTAATAAAATTTAGTAACAAGAAAAATTCTGTTATAACAAATTTATAATAACATTAACCAACTATTGATTAGGTTCTTATAATCTAATCAAAATCAGATCATAAATTTTATTTAAATAGATATAAATTAAATTTAATATCTAACATAAAATCTTAATTATATACACTATATAGATAAATTAGAAAAAATCAAGTATGCATCTATGTATTAAAATTTGGCTCTGACATCAATTGAAGAAAAAAATCTATTTTTTTGGGAAACGCAACAGATAGCCAGGGTTGCATCTAAAAATTTTTTATAACAACTTAATAAAGATTAGATCTTTACCTAATACACAGGGCAATTTAAATCAAGTCTCAAAAATTTTGAATCCAAAGCTTCGCATAGGTCTGAATCCACAAATCCTCTACTTTTCGTGTACGTCAAACTTCATAGAAAAACGAGATGAAGCTTCGGATTGAAGCACATTCGTAAGGCACCAAGGGAGGGAAGAGAGGCTCTTGGTGTGATGCGTCGCACCAGCAAGAGGGACCCTCAAGAACTCTTCATGCCAAGCGAAGATGGAATGCCAAAGGGGGAACATGCCAAGGATGGGTGACGCCCACTCTTCTTCACACCCTCTCTTTCTCTCTTTCTCACCTTAGCACACAATCTAATTATTATGCTATGATAGTTAGAGATCCTTCCTATTTATAGATGATTTTTTATAATCTATAAGAGTAGGATTTTTAATTCAAGCAGACTTTGAATTAATCCATAACTTATCGAAGAATGAGTCCTAAAGGAGAAAGAATTGATGCCTAACTAGACACCCTCTTGCACCCACACCTACACCCAAGTGTGGGGCAGCAACAACCAGCATCCTACCACCTCTTGATCGGCCATGAGGAGAGAGAGTCCTAATAAAAGTGGACTCTAAGGATCTAATCCAAATATGCATCAATTCGAATTCAATTCGAATCTGATTCGAATCAATTTCGAATAGACTGTCAATCCCAAACTATTTAGGACTTAAGATCAAGTATAACTTGAATTTATGAACCCAATTAAGTCTAATTAAATCAGATCTAATCTAAAATTAATTAGTATTTAAATTCACCTTCTCATAGACTCCTTTGGATCAAAGATCAAATCGCATTCATCTCCAAATTTGAACCTAAACTTCATGTCTAGTGCTAGCTAGACATAGTCAACTGTTTAATCCAATATGACCCATAACTTAATTCTTAATCAAGTTAATCTGTTTGTTCAATCAAGTCATGTACTTTTAAATTGAACATATAGACTTAAGTCAATTCTTTCCTATGTCGCTTGACTTTGTGTGTGACTCCATTGGTTCAAACACTAAGCCGGTAGCACAGGAACTATTTTCTGTACTAATCGAAGTTACTTTCTAGATATGGTTCTCGATATTTAGATAGGTTGAATTATCACAAGATAATATTCAAAAACCTATACATATGGTTACCACATAATTCATCCCTTTGATCCTAAATGCTTTAGGACAGTTTAGGGTTAAACTATCAATCCTAAAAGATCATCCACATTATATTCCAACCTTTCAAATCCATCACATGGATTATCCTGATCAAGATTTTACTAAATTAAAATACAGCGATGCATCAGCTCCTATAATTTGAAGAAATTAATTCTATCTTGATCCATACATAGATTTCGTAAGTACTTGACTGTATCCAATAGCCTTCCATCACTGTATTAGAAATACAGATAGTCCGACATCAAAGCACAGTGAGTTGCTTACAAGTCACTATGGTGATCTCGGATTTGAGAGACACTTATATCCATATGCTTCACGAGCTACTCTTGATAGCAGAGCGCTCAGTAGGTGAGTCACTTATTCAATAATGATGTACTTCTACATCTCACCGGTATGTCATACCAGTGTCTCCATATTTTTTTTTTAATAGGACAACCAACCCATATGGCACACAATGATCTTCACTCAATAAACATCATCATCCTTTAATAACATATCATTTGGTCACAAACATGTTTAAGAACTATACAATAAATCTTCTTTTATCGATTACTTCATAGTTCTAAGGATTTCATCACAACACAAGAGTTCTAGCAAGGAAGATGTAACTTTATGATGAATGATGCCAAAATAATTTTTATTCATTGATTAATAATTTATATATATTATAAAATGAGCACGATTGTCCAAATGATTAGCTTTAAGACATATTTTTCAATATATCTTGCTTCCATAGTGGATCAACTTGCCAACATCCACTACAAGAACTCATTGAGGTAATATTTCTGTGTAGTCAAACTTCAGCAGCCTCACTGTGAGCAATTATGGCACCACAGGTCAAAAGACTATTCACACAGCTACAGCATCAAGAAGTCACTAATGAGTTAGTAGATATCTATATGACTTTTCATATTGGTCATGCTCAGTGCTAGTTGTTCTCTAACAACCACCTGTACTCTCGCTCCAATATTCCTATACTGTAGACTCGAGACTCATCTATTCAAAGAAAATAATTCGTGCATCAGTCTATACAGATCAATCACCATCCCCATAATGATCCTATGATTGAGAATAATTTAAAAATTAATTATCAATGACACATACCTCAAATTCTCAATTCTTTGAGAATATGTGTCATCATCTTGTTAATCTCTTAGATAGTTTATGGACACATACAACATGAATGAAAATAAACTATCTATCAAGCATACAAATATATCCTAAAAATATGATATGCGTCAGTCAAGATTGACTTCTAAGGTCTACATCTAACATTCCTAAGATTGTGATCATACCTCCATTCCTTTGGTAGATTGGATGTATCTTGCTCTTCTTGGTGTTGTGGCACCTCTTCTTCAATATCTTGCTCTTCATCTTCTTTTTCTTGAGAAGGAGTATCTTCAAGTGTCATATTTTTCAACTCTTTTTCAAGGTTACCTATATCCACATCAAGCTCTTCTTCTCTTATTTTAAGAGAGTTAGTTTCATCAAAGATAATATGCACGAAGTCCTTTACAACTAATGTTCTTTTGTTAAACACTTTATATGCTCTACTATTAGATGAATAACCTAGAAAAACATCTTCATCTGATTTTGTATCAAATTTTTTTAGTTTTCTTTACCATTTATCAAAATAAAACACCTACATCCAAAAGTTTTAAAATATGAAGCATTAGGTTTTTTTTTCTTATAAAGTTCATATGGAGTTTTCTTCAAGATGGGTCTAATTAATACTCTATTAGCACATAGCATGCAGTATTAATAGCTTTCATCCAAAAATATTTTGGAAGGTTACTTTTACAAAGTATGGTCCGTGCTACTTCAATTAAAGTTCTATTCTTTCTTTCTACCATCTTATTTTGTTGAGGTATCCTAGGTGCTAAAAAACTATGATTAATTCTATTTTTAGAATAAAAATTTTTAAATTTATGATTTTCAAATTTGATGTCATAATCACTTCTTATATTCAAAACACTACAATCTTTTTTTTATTTTTTTGTTAAATAAAATAACAAAGATATCAAAAGCTTCATATTTATGTGATAAAAATAAAATCTAAATAAATCTTAAAAAATCATCAATTATAACAAAATCAAATTTTTTTTCTCCAAGACTAGTAGTTGAAATAGGCCCAAACAAATCTATGTAAAGTAGTTCTAGTAGCCTAGAAGTTGAGATAATATTTTTGGATTTGAAAGAAGATTCTGTTTATTTATCAAGTTGATATGCTTTGCAAATCTTATTCTTTTCAAAATTTATCTTAGGTAAATCTTTTACTAAGTCAAGTTTAATTAGTCTTGCCGATAAGTCTATGCTTGCATGACCTAGTCTATTATGCCAAATCCAAGTAAATTCATTTACTTTAACATTCATAGCAACAAAACATTCAATGTTTTCATTTTTTAGTTCATCAAGGTCAACAATATAAACATTGCCATGTTTTTTTCCTATGAATTTAATGCTATTATCCAATGAACTAGTTACAATGTAATGAGATGATTTAAATGAAACACTAAAGTCTCTATCACATAATTTGTTAATGCAAAGTAAATTATGTATTAAACCTTCAACTACTAGAATATTTTCTATACATGTGGAGGGGATTATCAAGATATTACCTAGATCAATAATTTTGCCTTTACTGTTGTCTCCAAAAGTCACCACACCTTCATTTTTAGCTTCAAGAGAGATAAATTAAGATTTATCTCCCATCATATATCTTGAGTATCCGCTATCAAGATACCATCTTTTTTTAGCTCTCACGGATGCCAAGCACACCTACATATATAATCAAGCAAATTTAGGTACCCAAGCTAACTTGGATCCTTTGGGGTTAGCACAAATAGTTTCTTTTGGAACCCAAATTTGTCTTATCTTTGGTTTGATTGTGTTAAAACTTTTACTTGCATTTATTATTTTACATTCTATAGCTTTATGTCCAATCTTGTTATATTTAAAACACGTTATGTTCTTACTTTGATTTTAAGATTTTATAAACACATTCTTTAAAAATTTTTGCTTCTTTAGTGGATTATATCCTATACCAACTTTATCAAAAATCATATTTTATTTTTCAATTAATATTTATAAATTTTGAGAGCTTAGCATGAATTTATCTACTATAGATTTTAATTTATTCACTTCTTCTTATAAAGATTCATTTCTATTAGTTGATTCACCTAGCTTATCTTGTAATTCCTTCATTTCTTCTTTCATTTTAGCTTTATCCTTGCTTAAGATTGATTTTCTTTCTTAAGTTCTTTATTTTTATTAGATAGCTTCTTAAAATCATAAATTAGATCATTGAATGTACCATACAATTCCTCAAAAGTAAAATCTGAAATTGAATCAATATTGCTCACCTCATTATCATCAAGTGCCATAAGGCAAAGATTTGCCTTCTCTTCTCTTTGACATTCTTCCTCACTTGAAGAAGAATCCTCATCATTGCTCTATGTAGCTTTATATGCTTTCTTCTTTGACTTTTTCGAGCTTTTCTTCAATAGTGGGCAATCCATTTGGAAATGCTCGGGCTTCTTGTACTCATAGCAAAATGGTGGTTGTTCTTTCTCTTTTTTCTTCTTTTTCTCTTTGCTACCTTCTCCCTTGTTATACCTTCTCTTCGGTTCAAATTTCTTTCTCCTTCTCATGAACTTCTTGAACCTTCTTGTTATCATAGCCATCTCTTCATCACCTTCCGAATCTTGTTCAGAGTTACTCTCTTTTTCATGGATGGCAACAGCTTTAAGGGTAGTCGACTTCTTTTTTTTCACCTCTTCTTCCTCCCCTTAGTTTATGTTCTGCTCATGAGTCATAAGAGAACCAATGAGCTTCTCCAATGCTAACTTATTTAAGTTCTTCACCTTTTGAATGATAGTCACCTTTGGCTCCCAATTCTTCGACAAAGACCTAAGGATTTTTCGCACAACATCAATGTTAGAATAGTTTCTTCCAAGACTCTTTAAATCATTTAATATATTAATGAATCTTGTGAATATTTTGGTGATAGTTTCATGTGGTTTCATTTTAAATAGTTCATACTTATATACCAATATGTTTATCTTAGATTTCTTGACTTGACTAGTACCCTCATGGGTGACTTTAAGTCCATCCTAAATTTTTTTGGTGGATAAGCATGTTGATATCCTATTGAATTTATTTGCATCTAAAGTATAATATAACACATTCATTGCTTTAGCATTGAGTTGAGCTTGCTTTTTGTCATATTCATCATCTCAATCTTTTTTAGGCTTGGAGATGGACACACCATCAACAGTGATTGTGAGTGTGTGTGGATCCTTCATTATGACATTCCATATATCATAATCTTATGCTTGGATAAATATTCTCATTCTTGCTTTTCAATAGATGTAATTGGTCTCATTGAAAAGCGGAGATCTATTAGTTGATTGTCCCTCAATCAATAAAGTCCCAATTAGGTTTGCCATAATATCTTTAGCTCAAAATATTTGAGTAACAAGTGAGCACCTACTCTGGTACCACTTGGTGCCCAAAAATGGCTATCCAAAAGGAGAAGTGAATTAGGTAACCAAAAAAATTAAACTTTGATTGTGCTAAATTTACTTCAAAGTGCTTAATGAAACTAATTAAAACATAAGTAATGAATAAGAATAATATAGAGAAAGCCATATAATCACAAACACAAAATTTTTATAGTGGTTTCGCACCAAACTCGGCACTTACATCCACTCTCCAAGTAAACCATTTAGGAATTCAACTATAATCACTAACTTGATTACAGTTTGATTATTTTCTTTGGTTCACAATCCAATCTAGTTAGTTTTGACCTAGGCTCACCTACCATAATCTTATAATAATTATTTTTTTTGGACTAACAATCAACTCTGATTGGTTCTAACTTTGGCACATCAATCAAACCAATACAACATCTAACTCTAGGCTTGGACCAACCCAAGTTTTTCACCCCAAGAAACTTGAAAACAAAAATATACTATCATGATAAATACAAAAATAAATGAGTTTAGAAATAAAAACTCAATGAAGCTCAAGAGAAATAATTCTGAATATTGCTTGTTGGCTTGATTTCTTTGCCTTGAATGCTTGAAAGAAGTTGATGAAGCTCTTCAATGCTTGTGGCCTAACTTCTTTCACTTTGAGGATGATTGGAAGGAAAAAATATTCTCTAAAAAATCTCTTCTTCACTTCATAAAGTGGCTCACACAATTGAATGCACTTGATGGATTTGAATGCTCTTCAATAAGTGTTCAAAAAAAAATCTTTTAAAGCTCATAAGTGTTCTATTTATATTCCAAGAGTTTTCCACCATTCTAAGGTATTTGGAGAGACTTCATTTAATGTCCTAGCCATTGAAAATGAAGATCTAGCCATTGAAAATAAGATAGGATAAAAAAAGTATAGATCTAAAAAATTAGCCGTTACGGTAACTTAGTCAACTTACTTTTCTCTAAGTCGGCTAAGTCCTTCACTGAGTCGACTCAAAATTCCTCTTAGTTGACTAAATATCAAAGAGCTAAAAAATGACCTTCTATCTTTTGATGCTTCTCTGTGACTGGGTCAGCTCAGTTGATCTCTGGGTTGGCTCAATAACCACTTGGTCGGCTCCATAGATTTGATCCAAAATTTTAATTTCTGTATTATCTATCCTCTGAGATTGAATCGACTAATTGAATATTTGAGTCGATTAACTCACCTATCTTGGTCGGCTCAATTTTGACTTGGTCAGCTAAGTGGACAAAGCTTGAAAATCTGCCTTTCTGTCTTGCTACTGTCCTTTGAGACTAAGTCGACTAATTTTCTGACTGAGTCGATAAGATCCTGTTTTGATCAACTAAACTAAATTTGGATCGACTAAGTCTCCTATATCTAAAAACTTAACTTTATGTCATTGATACTGAGTCAGCTCAAACATCCACTGAGTCGACTCAAATTGCATGCCAAGCATGTCATGAAGTCTTTAACAGCCTTTCTTCTTCAATTTGATTTCTAGGCTAGACTTGCCTACTTAACTTGATTTTAATTTTTATTAACATTCTTTTTAAAATGTGTCTAGTCTAAATTTCTTCATAAATTGCTTAAGTGATGGTACTTCATTTAATTGATAAAAAATACTTGAAAATTGGTGAGCACTGAGAATTGAAGGCTATACATCCTCAAAAATAATATTAGTAATATAACCAATTATACTTAAATATTTTTGTTATCATCAAAATCAATCCAGGGGTCAACACATGTTCTCCCTTAGGCATCCTCCCTCCTTTTGGTGTGGTGGTGTGTGGGCTTCATCTTAGCTTCGAGATCAGATCTCAAGGCTCTCCTTTCCTTCCCTCCTGAAGAGTTCTTCATCCCTCTCTCCAACGTTGCTTGGCATGCGAGCGAAGTAGAGGGTCTGGACATCTAGATCTTGCAAAGCAACAATCTTCAGAAATCAATCAACCTTGATCATCTTTTCACTATGCATCGAGATAATTTTCATAAGAGTTATGAAAATTTTAAAATAGAAATCTCTTCCTTCTTTTTGGCATTCGATCTGATCGAATAAAATTTTTTCTTTAACTGGTATCAGAGCCAAATTCCATGTAATGATTGTGTAATTGATTTTTGATTTTTTCTAAATTTTTTTTGATCTGATTTTGAACTAAAAGTTTTGATAAGATCAAAGCTTATTTTGATCTGATATTCTCTAAATTTTTTTGATCAAGTTTTGCCTAGATTTTCGTATCAAAATCAGCCTCTGAAAAATAGTCTATTAAAAATCTATTTTTAGCAAAATTTATATGCAGATTTTTGTTCTATTTTAAAACCTGTTGCCCAACTGAGTAACCCAAGAGGAGGGATGAATTAAGTTTTTTAAAACTTAAAACCAATATGTGTAGAGTCAACCAATTTAAAGCTTAGTGAAGTGATATAGTGAGATCTAAATATGTATGCAAATAAGAAAGAAGAAACCACACATACAAAGACACGGGGATTTTATAGTGGTTTGGTGCACCTCGAGCACCTACATCCACTCTCCAAGCTATCTCTTAAGAATTTCACTATAATCTCTTCAAGATTATAGTTGGATAGTTTTATCAGATTCACTATCTATAAATCTAGTTAGTTTTTAATTAGGAGCACCAATCACAACCTTTACAAGCCTTAACCTAAGAAGGCTCACAATCTAATTTAAGGACTGGATTCAACCTATCCTTTAGTTTCAGCCCCAGCTGAAACTAAATACAGTAATTCAAAAAATAAAAAGAATTACAATAAATTTATTCCTTAAAATGAGCTGATTTGTTGTGATTACAGTCAGGTGGTTATGGACTTGAATGCTTGCAATCAAAGCTCTTTGTCCTCTACTTAATGCTTTAAAAGAATCAAGAGAATACTAGTTGAAAGTTGGTGAATACTCTTGATAGCAATTAATGCAGATTTCCTCTCTTTTTCAGATGAACAGTATATCTCTTATGTTTTCTTGGCTTTTCTTTTATTCTTTCATCATTTCCTCTAAGCTCTAAGTGTTTTGGACTTGATTCTAGCCATTTATAACTATTGAAGATTGAAAATAGCTGTTGGAAACTTTTTTTGGGCAAAAAATGACATCTGCAGAAGTAGCCGTTGAGGTTGTCAGACAGCGTCAAGTCTATTGGGTTCTAATCATGCAGTGAAAAGTAATTTTTAAAATTTTTTAAAATACTCAAATCAATAGCTTTATTAAATAAAACTATTGAGCCAAATCCAAAATCCTAGAATCACCTTGCTGAACACGATCAAAGCAAATTCAAGTATGCAAAAAGATAGAATATTATACTTTAACCAAAATGAAAAAGTGATAGTTGGTGTTCTCCATAAGATCCCAAGATAGAAGTCCTCCAATGGTGATCCACACAGAAGTTGGCCAAGGTCCTTCCGAACTGATGCACAGCCACAGTCTTGTCTTCTCAAGAATACTGCCGGCTTCAAACTTGCATCACGATCACATCAAAGACTAGTTGCTTTTGATCTTATCATCAAATGATACTAATAAGATATTCTTCAGATATCATATAACCTAGAATTTAATTTTTAACTCCAACATATAAAAAAATCAAATCCTATGGCACTCCAGCAATACTTGCTGAAAATCTCACCACCCTTGTAGCAAATTTTGCCACTCAAATTTCTCTCTTTTTTATCTTAGAATTTTTTTAGATTTTTCTTTATGACTTCTACATCCCTTCTCTCTAGCTCATCCAAAAATATCAGCAGAAGCCATCTGGGGCATCCCCTATAAATAGGAGACCAGGGGATGTTACATGGGATGAAGGGGCGCCAACTTTTAGCACTCCAACTTCCTACTTACCAAATAAATTTATCGAGTAAATTTTTGATAATTCAAATACTTGGAGCAGAAGGACTCTTCCTTCTATATGTGTCATAAAAATTTTATTAATTTTTGGCATTAAAAAATAGGATTTCTGATTTATCTTCTAAGACAACACGTTTAATAAAGAGCCTTCTTTAAGAAGGACTCTTTATTTCTCAAACTGATTTGAGGTGGGCGGCAATTATATTTTTGTGTGACTTTTGGTGAACATGGAGGAATCCTTCTCCACTTGAAACTAGTTTAAGTTGGATGAGGATCCAATCCAAATTGACCCAATCCCATTAGGTCAAAGCCAACTGGTCTAGGTTAGCTCAAATACTTTGAACCAAACCAATTTGGAAACTTAGGTTAATACAATATGCTAGCATATCAAATTAACCCATAAAATTTATATTAAACTCTAATTAAATTAGATCATGACTAAATCTTAAAGTGTGTAACTCATTGGGTTTCAAATCTAGCCAGCAATGGATCCAGACTTTCGACGTAATCCTAATCTGATGAGATTAGGTCATCCGAAGAGTCCCAATCAACTTGGACTCTTCCAAATTAATTTCAAAATCAAATTCTTTCAATTTTTATTAAGTCTATAAGTCAAGATTGATATCTAGTAATATATCATGACTACCTGAAAGATTTAAAATTTTAATAAAAAATTATCAAAATACCCTTCAGCGGTAAGTTTCTATGAAATTCAATCCTTTAGTCAAACAACATCCCAGATGAGCTGTGGGCATGAAAATGTATCAAACCCAATCACTTATCTTTATGTATCTCGATCTGAAGGTGATGATTCAGTTGATGATATATTAGAAACTCTTTTCTAATTATCACTCTACTTTGGCCAAAGACTTCCAGAATCACCGTCCTATGAGATCACATAAAATGTTTGCTCCCCTTATTAAGAGTGACTGATCCTTTATTGATCACTCACAACCTCCATGCACATTTCACCGTATCCAGAACACCCCATACAAGGATCAGAGAACCAAGTTAGGTAGTGAACCAAAATATGGATCCATGTACATAAAGTACCATGGTGACCTCAGGTCAAAGGATCACTTACACACTCCCATTAGAGAATTATCAGTTGACATAGAAATAAGACTCCATCTGATTATTCTCTCGCAGGTCAATTCAGTGAACTCATTCTCTAATAAGCACCTATATCTTTCTATTAGTGTCACCACACAAGTAGTTGTGAGATCAACTATCCTTATTTCTGAGCATACATAGGACATGCCAGTCTTACCGGTATCATTGATCCCTGACTCAATGTACCAACGACTAAGAATATTTTAGATCAGGACTATCAAAGATTTATGTCTCACTGGCATGATCTCATCATGACCCTAAAACCATTGTCCAGACCTATAGAGTTCATTATAATCTTAAAATTAATAAGATGCAGCATATAATGAATCAAAAATATTAATTTTATTAATAATATTAATGTCAATTACATGAGTTTGAAAGATAAATTACAATAAATATCCTATCGCATCTCATATGCGATTGACTTGTAGGACATAATTCTTTCAATCTCCCACTTGCACTAAAGCTAATCACCCCTATACTTGATACCCATGCTATCAAGGTGGCGGTCAAACTATTGCATTGACAAGGCCTTAGTGAATGGGTCTACTATATTGTTCTTGGTGTCAACTCCTCTACGATCACATCGCATCTTTCGACTATCATCCGAATGAGGTAGAACTATCTTAGGATGTACTTGGATTTATGATGAGACTTTAGTTCTTTGGCTTGAGCAACTATCCCAGTATTATCACAATAAAGAGGCACTAGTTGTTCAATCCCTGAAATCACACCCAACTTTGTGATGAATTTTTTTATCTAGATGGCCTCCTTAGCAGCCTCACTTGTAGCAATATACTCAGCCTCAGTGATCGAGTCAGCAATAGTTTGCTGTTTGAAATTTTTCTAACTTATTGCACCACCATACAAGATGAACACATATCCAGATATCGATTTACTATCATCTGAATCAGATTGAAAACTAGAATTGGTATAACCTTTCAATTTTAAATTAGATCCACCATATATTAGAAAAACATCTCTAGTTCTTCTCAAGTACTTGAGTATGTTTTTCATAGCTTTCCAATGATCCTCCCTAGGATCAGCCTGAAATCTGTTTACAATATCCAAGGCATAAACCACATCAAGCCTGGTACATAACATAGCATACATTATTGATCCTACTACTGAAGCATAAGGAATAGAACTCATTCTTTTTCTCTCTTCAGGTGTTTTAGGAGACATCTTCTTAGAGAGTTGTATGCCATGACCTATGGGCAAGTAACCTCTTTTACTTCCCTCCATGTTGAACCTCTTCAACACAAGGTCAATATACCTAGACTGGGATAAGTCTAGCATCCTTTTTTATCTATCCCTATAGATCTTTATACTAAGTATATAGGATGCTTCACCCAAGTCTTTCATGAAAAATTTTTGTGATAGCCAAGTCTTGATCGATTGTAATATCGGCATATTATTCTCAATGAGCAGTATGTCATCCACATACAAGATCAAGAAGACAATAGCATTCCCACTACTCTTCTTGTACACACAAAGTTCATCCATATTTTTGATGAAGCCAAATGATTTGACTGTCTCATCAAAATGGATGTTCCAGCTCTTCGATGCTTGATTTAATCCATATATGGATCTATTCAGCTTGCATACCTGATTTGCTCTCCCACTTGAGATAAATCCCTCTGACTGAGTCATATAGACTTCTTCCTCAAAATTTTTATTGAGAAAGGTAGTTTTGACATCCATCTGCCGGATCTCATAGTCATAGTATGCTGTAATAACAAGCATTATCCGAATAGACTTGAGCATGACTACCAGTGAAAAGGTTTCTTTATCATCAATACCTTATTTTTATCTGAAATCTTTTGTCACAAGCCTAGCCTTATAGGTCTCTACCTAGCCATCTGCTCCATCTTCTTTTTGAAGACCCATTTGCAGCCTATTGGGGTCACACCCTCAGGTGCTTCAACCAACGTCCAAAATTGGTTGGCATACATAGAGTCTATTTCAGATTTCATGGCATTGAACCACTTGTCAGAGTCACTACTCATAACAGCTTTCGAACAGGTCGTAGGCTCATCATTCTCAATGATGTGGATTGTGTTGTCATTCTCAATGACAAACCCATACCTGAGTGGTATACTACGTACTCTACTCCACCTTCAGAGAGGAGGTGTGTGTAGTGGCTGTGCCTCAACAATGGGCACATCTAGTTGAGAACCATCTGGTGAATCCTGGATGGATTGTAGGTTTTAAACTTCCTCAAGTTCAACAGACCTCCCACTGCCTCCTTCTTGGATAAACTCTTTCTTCAAGAAAATGGCATGCCTACCAACAAACACCCTTTGTTGAGTAGGGTTATAGAAGTAGTATTCTATACTCTCCTTGGGATAACCTACAAATCTATATTTTTCTGATCTAGCATCCAGCTTATGTCCATCAATATTTTTCACATAAGTTGGGCAGCCCCAAATCTTAAGATGCTTAAGATTGGATCTTTTTTCTTTTTATATTTTATATAGAGTGCTAGAAACAGATTTTGAAGGTACTTTATTTAAAATATACGCTGCAGCCTCGAGGGCGTATCCCAAAAAGATAATGGAAGATCTGTGAAACACATCATGGATCGCACCATATCTAATAAGGTGCGATTCCTCCTTTCAGCAATTTTATTTAATTGTGAAGTATAAGGAGGTGTCCATTGAAAGAGTATACTATTTTATTTCAAATAATCGAAGAACTCACTAGACAAGTATTCTCCTCCTCGATCCGATCGAAGAGCTTTAATATTTTTATAGGTTTGTTTCTCGACTATTCTTTGATACTCTTTAAATTTATCAAAGACTTTGGATTTGTATTTCATTAAATACACATATCCAAATCTAGACATATCATCAGTAAATGTGATGAAGTAAGAGTATCCACCTCTGTCTTGAATCGATATTGGACCACACACATCAGTATGTACAAGGTCCAAAATAGCACTCATTCGATCTCTATGTCTAGTAAATGGAGTCTTGGTCATTTTTTCCATGAGACAAGATTCACATATTTCATATGATTCATAATCATAAGGATCAAAAAAATTATCTTTGTATAACTTGTTAATCCTTGACTCATTTATATGGTCAAGTCGGCAATGCCAAAGGTATGTGACATTCACAACCTCTCTTTCTTTTCTTCATATTATCAATATGAAGCACATTATTATTAAGTGAAAGAGACATAAGACCATTATCAATAAAAGCACTTTCATAATATTCATTAGAAAAATATATAGAACAAACATTATTCTTTGTAATTATTTCAAAACCTTGTTCCAATAACAATGGTGCAGCAATAATATTTCTAACAATATTTGGAATGTAATAATAGGTCTTTAGTTCCAAAACTTTTTTGAAGGCAACTTCAAAATCCTAGTTTCTATGGCTTCAGCTTGAATGGACTCTCCACTTGTGCCAAATAGCTCGAAGTCACCTTTATTCAGATTTCTTATCTCCTGTAGACCCTGCACCGATTTGTAAAAGTGCGAACCATAAGTGGTATCTAATACTCAAAAATCTGATATTGAAGTACTTAATAATAAATTAGTTTGTATCCTATATAAACCTTTAGTAACGTTTGCTGATTTCATGGTTGCAAGGTACTCCTTATAATTTCTCTTCCAATGGCCCTCCTTGCCACAGTGATAACAAGTACCTTTGATGGAGACCTTCTTCACCTTCTTCTTGGAGATGCCAGCCTTAAGATTTAAATTTTTCTTAGAAACTTTCTTTATCTTCTTCTTGCTGATCTTATCAACGTGAAGAACCTGAGTCTTTTTACTCTTGAAATGACTCTCTACTATTTTTAACATATTCAACAGCTCAAGGAAGCTGATGTTCAGTTTGTTCATATGATAATTAATGACAAATTGAGAAAAAGAGTCAGAGGGAGACTACAGGATCAAATCCTAGCTCAGTTTACCATCCATGGCAAAACTCAGTGATCCCAGACGAGTGATCAAATCAATCATCTTTAGGATATGTATTTACATGGAAGAGCCTTCAGTCATACAGGCACGGAACAACTACTTCAATATCTCATATCGAGCAGTTCGACTTTGCTCCCCATATAACTCCTTAAGATTAAGGAGAATAGAAGGAATGTCCATGTCCTCATGCTGTTTCTTGAGCTCATTACTCATGGAGGCAAGCATGATACATTTGACAGTCACACTGTCATCTTTTTACATCTTGTATGTGGCCCCTTCCTCCTCAAAAGCATCTTCTCCAAGAGAATCTGGAGCAGGTGTATCCAGAATATAGGAGACTTTCTCCTGAGTGAGAATAATTCTCAAGTTCCTTAACCAGTCGACATAGTTGGGTCCAGTCAACTTGTTAGTATCTAGGATATCTCTAAGGGACAGTCAGGATGCCATAAGTGTAGTTAATCTACAATGACAAGAACACAATATAAGCGGACGACTCATGAAGACATTCATAACTAGACTAGGACTTTTACCTAATTGTGTCTTCCACTATTTTATCGAACTTCATAGCCTTCAAATATGAAAATCAAGAAACATACTAATATTTCTTAGTGGGGTTGAGATCTCTATTCCTCACAAACACCTTGTGGATAGCACAACAAGTATTCATGAGTTCAAGAGTAGGTAACTCTTTACCAATTATACCTTTACAATTTTTAACATCTTTTATTTTGGCCTTTAGATCACATATAGTCTTGTGGATAGCACAACAAACTATAGTGTTCTAGTTAAGTTGACCCTTCAATCCCATATAGTCATACTTAAACAATGCTGTCCTTGTGGATAGTACAACAAAGCAACACTAATCAAATATGCCACAAGCATCAATATGTACTTGATCAACATCATGTCAATTTCTATAATAAGCCTTATGGATAGCACAGCAAGCTCACAAAGATCTTGACATACTCTATCAATCAAGTTTGAAAGAAGGCCCTTGTAGTGTCTACATCACTAATCAATTTAAGTTTGAAATTCAAGAAAATCAAATTGGTCAGATAAGTAGGTGGGAGGCTCCCTGTAGCTTTTCTAGACACCAATTAATCTTAAAAATTTAATTTTTGATTTAAAAGTGAATCCCGATATTACAACTTAATATAATTTGATGAGGAACTTTAAATTGATCTCGACACATCCTAACTATATAAGTGTATAAAATGTACTCTACAAATTACACAAATTTGCATGCTTCTACTATTCAAAATAGCAATCACATTATCATACCAGAAAATATATCATGGTGCAATCAAAATCATAACATATGACTAACAAATTCATATAATATAACATACTCTAATCTAATTAGGCATGCATAACACCCTTATTAGCTATACATCAATTTAATCATCATGCAATCATGATAATAAAATTCTAAATTATTATAAATTCATAATTTAATAATTAAAATTTATAATTATGATTTACAAAAAGTTAAAAATATTTTTTTGAATTTGAAAAATCGATGCAAAAATAATGCTATATTTTTGACAAGATATGAACAAGAATAATTCTAAGCTACTATATTGCACTCGTTTGATCGAATCAGATAAGAGTAGCTCTGATACCACTGTTGAATTTTGATCACGTAGTAAAAAATAATTTTTAAAATTTTTTAAAATACTTAAATCAATAGCTTTATCAAATAAAATTATCGAGCCGAACCCAAAACCCCAGAATCATCTTGCCGAACATGATCAAAGCAAATTCAAGCATGCAAAGAGATAGAATATTATACTTTAACTAAAATAAAAAAGTAGCAGTTAGTGTTCTCCATAAAACCCCAAGGTAGAGGTCCTCCAATGATGATCCACACGGAAGTTGGCCAAGGTCCTTCCCAACCGGTGCGCAGCCGCAGCCTTATCTTCTCAAGAATACTGTCGGCTTCAAACTTATGTCATGATCACACCAAAGCCCAGTTGCTTTTGATCTTACTACCAAAATGACACCAAGAAGACACTCTTCAAATTTTATATAATCTAGGATTTAATTTTTAGCTCTAACATATGAAAAAATTAAATCCTAGGGCACTCTAGCAACACTTGCTGAAAATCTCACCACCCTTGTAGCAACTTTTGCCACTCAAATTTTTTTTTTTCTCAAAATTTTTTTAGATTTTTTCTTATTATTTCCACATATCTTCTCTCTAGCTCATCCAAAAATCTCAATCAGAAGCCATCTGAGGCATCCCCTATAAATAGGAGACCAAGGGATATTACATGGGATGAAGGGGCACCAACTTTTGGCACTCCAACTTCCCACACACCAAATAAATTCATCGAGTGAATTTTTGGTGATTCAGATAATTAGAGAAGTACACTTCCTTGTCTATATTCTATAAAAATTCTATTAATTTTTGGTATTAAAACATAAGATTTTTGATTTATCTTCTAAGGCAATATGTTTAATAAAGAGCCTTCTTTAAAAAGGACTCTTTATTTCTCATGCTGATTTGAGGTGGGCGGCAATTATATTTTTGTGTGGCTTTTGGTGAATGTGGAGGAGTCCTTCTCCACTTGAAATTAATTCAAGTTGGATAAGGATCCAATCCAAATTAACCCAATCCTATTAGGTCAAAGCCAACTGGTCTAGGTTAGCTCAAATACTTTGAACCAAACCAATTTGGGAACTTAAGTTAATACAATATGCTAGCATATCAAATTAACCCATAGAATTTATATTAAATTCTAATTAAATTAGATCAAGGCCAAATCTCAAAGTGTGTGACCCATTGGGTTTCAAATCTATCCAGCAGTGGACCCAGACTTTCGACGTAACCCCAATCCGATGAGATTAAGTCACCCGAAGAGTCCCAATCAACTTGAATTCTTCCAAATTGATTCCAGAATCAAATTCTTTCAATTTTTATCAAGCTCATAAGTCAAAATTAATATCTAACAATATATCATGACTATTCAAAAGATTTAAAATTTTGATAAAAAATTATTAAAATATCCTTCAGTGGCAAGTTTTCGTGTAATTCAATCCTTCAGTCAAACAACAACCCAGATAAGCTATGGATATGAAAATATGTCAAACTCAATCACTTATCTTTATGTATCTCGATCTGAAGGTAATGATTCAGTTGATGATATATTAAAATTTTTTTCTAATTATCACCCTACTTTGGCCAAAGACTTTCAGAATCACCATCCTATAAGATCACATAGGATGTTTGCTCTCCTTATTAGGAGTGACTGATCCCTTATTGATCACTCACAACCTTCATGTATACTTCATCATATTCAGAACATCCCATATAAGAATCAGAGAATCAAGTTAGGTAGTGAATCAAAATATGGATCCATGTACACAAGGTACCATGGTGACCTCAGATCAAAGGATCACTTACACAACTCTTACTAGAGAATTATCAGTTTACATGTAAATAAGACTCTATCTAATTATTCTCTCATAGATCAATTCAGTAAACTCATTCTCTAATAAGCACCCATATCTTTGTATTAGTCTCACCACACAAGTGGTTGTGAGATCAACCATCCTCATTTCTGAGTATACATAGGACATGCCAGTCTTACCGGTATCATTGATCCCCGACTCAATGTACCAATGACTAAAAATATTTTAGATCAGAACTATCAAAGATTTAGATCTCACTGGCATGATCTCATCATGGTCCTAAAATTATTGTCCAGAACCTATGGTGTTCATTATAATCTTAAAATTAATAAGATGCAGCATATAATGAATCAAAAATATCAATTTTATTAACAATATTAATGTCAATTACATGAGTTTGAAAGATAAATTATAATAAACACCCTATCGTATTCCATATGCAATTGGCTTGTAGGGTATAATTCTTTCAAAATTATTTTGGATTGACCTCGAATTGGCTCGAATAGCATTTTTCAAAATTTTATCATTCTATCTGATAGAGGGAGCTAGCTCGGTTTCACCTTCGAGTTGGCTCAAACAGCTTTCCTTAAAAATTAACATTCTATTTTTCTAGGAGAGCCGACTCGGATCTGTTTCGAGTTGGCTCAACTTGCATTCTTCAAAACTCTTTCTTCTACCGACCTGACAAAGCTGGCTCGGTTCTAGTTTTGAGCTGGCTCGACTATTAGAACCCGAAAATACCTTCTCTATTATCCTAAGAGGGTCAGCTTGGATCCATCTCGAGCTGGCTCGGCTGTGTGCCTAGCCAAAATAGTGAAGGCATACTATACCAAAGTCGACTTGATTTCTTGGGTGAGTCAGCTCGAATACATTGGGCTAATTTTTCTTATGTCAAATCTCTCCAAACTTAGTTTTTCTTGACTCAAATGATCTTCAATTATATTAGAAGTCTCTTAATGGTCTTTTTCTTCTACAAAAATATTCTTTGACAAATTTTGAAAGATATTAGTATCACAATATGCTCTAATATTTTGTAATCATCAAAATCATTCCTGAGGGCAACAATCTCTCCCTTTTTGATGATAACAAAATATTGAGCATATAGTATACATATATAAAAAAAAAATTAATATAACTATAAATGTAACAAGATTTTATATTTCACCATACTATATGCACAAGTAATTTCAGATTTAATGAGTTCTATAAAAAAGATGTATCTTTACAAAGTTTAGATGTATGAACTTCACATTAGCTATTAAACTTTAAGCTCTCACTTAATAAATGCTTCTTATCAGATGATTTTCAAGTCAAATTTTTAATGTTCACTATTCAGATTTTAATATTTTACTGTTTATTTTCAAAGTATTATTAAAATTTTTAATGTTCAATGTTCAAATGTTAATGCTTCACTATTCATTTTCAAAGTATTATGCTCTAATATGCTCAATTAGTCTTGTCTCCCCCTTTTGTCAACATCAAAAAGAATATTCACAAGATGACACAAAAATACATAAAAAGATAAAGAGAAGTAAATATTCATTAACTTGTATGTATTATTTACAAAAAGATGTCACTCAAACAATACAATACAATATTCATTACCAAAAGAGGTCACAACACAAAACACAGTCTAAAACAAAAATGAGATAAAAACTAAAACTAATCCTCATCAGAAAGAAATTTTATGATAGGTTCAGTAGATGAGGAGGAAGAAGCTAGTTTCTTGCTCCTAGTTCTAGCAAAAGGCCTAGGACGAATAGGTGAAAAATCAATGCCAAGCCTAACCGTGGCACTAAAAGGGGGTCTAGAAGTGGAAGTCTGAGACTGCATAGGGAAAGGTTTGGGTGGGGTGGAGGGTGGTGAAATCCGAGACCAAAGCTGGCCCAACTGCATCTTGACTTGGTGGATAGCAGTGATAAGAGCCTCGGTGCTCCCGTGCTATGAAATAACAATCTCTTCGGCCCTTCTTGCAACTTTGGTGACCTCCGTCTTCAACTGATTCACCTCCTCAATTGCCTCATGCAGCCTCTTTTCAAAAATATCCAAATTGTAAGATAGGTTACTGAGCTGCTGACTCAGTGAATCATGTAGTCCCTATGAAGATATCCTTTGTTCCTCCATGGTTTGAAAAATATACTGTCTGAGATCGGAAGTATCAGTCCCAGTCTTGTGGGTCTCAACTCTCTCCAGGCTCTCGAGTCACAATGTGATCATCCTCAGCAAAGCACCATGAAGCTACTAAAATTATCTCTGAGTGTCCTTAAGAAGTGTATCATGGCTCTATAGGATTTGAGATTTGAAGTTAGCAAATATGCTCCTTAGCCTATCCATGAACTGATCGATAATCCCCTCTATAGAAAAGGTTTGGGTCACAGCTAGCATGTGAGGAGAGACTGATGGTCCTGGATGATGCTCTCTAGCTACAGATCCCAAAGTCGGTGCAAATGTAGGGGATGACGGTCCTACTATAGGTGTAGGGGAGGATGGCTCTACAGAATCTAAGGATGAGGAGGAAGAAGATCCAGAAGCATCTGGCTGCGCTCCCTCAACCTCTCTGACCCAAACATCTCCTTCTTTTTTGAACTTCATGCCATGTAGGGTATGGATGTTGTAGAAGTCAGTGTGCTTGAGTGTTTTGCATCCTCTCCTTCCAGATCGATGCCAGCTTCCATGAAGATCAACGTAAAGTGAAGGAAACATGTGGTAGTACTATGCATGCAATTTTAAAAATTTATGCAGCAGAACAATAAGATTAAACAATTTTAATCCAAATTACATGTATAAGATCTAATCTAGACTACCATACCAAGAAAAATAATATGAACTAAGATGCACTTTAGATCTAAAAATAAAACTTATATCGATGTGATCGATGCTGCAATTCTAGATCTAACTATTAACTCTAATAAAACAATTAAGAGAGTTTAGAAATCATTACCAAACTAAAAGAATCTTGATCTTTGCTGGTCCAATTCTTGAAAAGATTCTTCTTCAGATTGCTTGCAGCCACACGATGTCATCCGATCTCTACAGAAAGTCCACACGAAGATCAATGCAGATCAGGGTCCTTGGAAGTGCTAGCTTGCAAGGAACTTGGAGGCTAATCTCTTCCTTCTTCTTTAAGGGCCTTGGACACTTCAAAGGATGAAGAGATTTAGAGGAGGAAGAGAGGAAGAAGAGAAAGAGCTCTAAAAAATAAAAACCAGCAAAGGGAACCAAGATGGGGCGTCAACAATTTGAGACCTCTTTATATAGGCAAGGTCTAGGGTTTTGATCCAAGGAATGGGGCGCCCATATCTCCATGCCAATCATAATTCTTGGCATCCAAAAATTTCTAAAAAATGGTCTTTGGTGTCAAGAGGAGATTTTATACCTCACACACCCAAAAACACCTCAAAAAAATTAAGAAAAAAATCATTAGATGCCAAACAACCTTCCTTGTTTGAAAAATCACTTTCCTTCTTATCACCTTATCTCTAATTCAGATTGCATTCGAATTAGGCAGGAGATAAGATTATGACTAACCATCCATTGCTGCCCACGCTTATTGGGTCCACTCTCATGATGCCAAAAAGCTCAAGCCAAATCAAATTTGGTGTTGAGATTTGTGCATGAGTTCAGGGGTGGCACAAGGATAAGGATAGAGTCCCTGCCAACTAGGACTCTTCATTTCTAATTCTATTCTGAGTCAAATCAAATTTGGTTTGAACCCAATATTAGAAATGAACCTAATCAAATTAAGAGCTCAATAATCTCATTAAATTCTTAATCCAATTAAGAATTAGCTGAGTCCCAGTCCTGATCAAATCAGGATCAATTTTTTCTTGCAATCAGGCTTGATCATATCAAACCCAATCTAAGTCAAATTGAATCCAATTCAATTAGACTTGATCCAAAGTTCTTTACTCAATCAAATTGAGTCAATTAGTAATCTAATTACTAATTAATTCTTCATTAATAGTAGAGTTTCAGTCTAGTGGGACTCTCCTCCAAAATCTCAATCTTTGTGGGAATCCTCATCAGAGTCATAATCCAATTGGACTCTTCAGCCATCAGATCTGATCGAATCTTCTAATGTGTGTGACCCCATAGATTCAAACCTAAACTGATAGCATAGAAATAACTTTTCATACTAATCGATATAACCATCTAGCAATGGTGACCCGACATCCGGATAGGTTGAAGGATTGCAAAGCAATATTTTAGAACCTACTGGCGTCTGGTTACCATATAATTCATCCCTTCGATCCTAATGCTCAAGGTGATCCAAGATTTGACTATTAACCCTAATATAGTCCATCATATTATATTTCAACCTTTCAAATCTATCATATGGATTATCCTAGTCAAGATTTTACTAAATTGAAATATACTGATGCATATCTCCTACTAATTCAGAGAGATCAAATCGATCTTGACTCACATACCGACTTGATAAGTACTTGACTGCATTCAGAGTTAGAAACTTAGATGGTCTGATATTAAAGTACAGTGAGTTGCTTATAAATCACCATGGTGATCTTAGATCTGAGAGACACTTATACCCATACCCTTCATAAGCTACTCTTGACAACAGAGTGCTCGACAAATGATCACGTTCAATGCAAATGTACTCTTGCATTCCATCTGCATGCCATACTAGTGTCTCTACACTCCTTGGTTAAGAAGACAACCAACTTATATAGTACACAATGACCTAAATTTGATATTGCTATCGTCCTATAAACAGCATATCATTCGGTCGTGAATATTTTTAAGGACTAAATAATAAATCTTTCTTTGTCGATTAATTATAGTCCTAAAGACTTCATCACAACACAAGAGTTCAAATAAGATGGATAAATTTGTAATGAAAAAATTAAATAATTTTTATTAATAAAAATTTATATACAATTATATTTATGAGCACAATCATCAATAGGCTGACGATTGGCTTTAGGATATATTTTCCAACAACTTTCACTTAGACTCAAGCCAATCGGTACAGTATCGAATATCCATCTTCGACTTGTGATCATCGAACTCCTTGATTTTGAGAGCTTTAGTAAAGGGATCGGATAGGTTCTCTTTTTCATCGATCTTCTGAAGGTCGAGTCACCTCGATCCACGATCTCCTGTATAAGGTGGTAGTGGTGCAGAATAGTTTGGTGCACTGATGGAACTTTGGCTCCTTGGCTTGAGCAATGGCTCTAGTGTTGTCGTAGTATAACAAGACAAGATCATCAATAGAGGATGCCACTCCGAGCTCGCTGATGAACTTTCGCAACCATGCAGCTTTCTTTGCAGTATCAGATGCCACGATATACTCCGCTTCATAAATAAAGTCAGCCATAGTGTGCTGCTTGAAATTTTTCTAGCAGTTTTCTCTACCATTTAAGATAAAAATATAATCCGACACACTCTTGCTATCATCATGGTCTGATTGAAAATTGGAGTTGATAAACCCCACTAGTTTTAAGTCATTCTTACCATACACAAGCCACTGATCTTTAGTATTTTTTAAATACTTAAAGATGGTCTTTACGACCTTTCAGTGGTTCTCTTTTAGATCAGACTGGTATCTACTCACTACTCCTAGTGAGTATGTCACGTCTGATCTTATACATATTATGGTATATATTTTAGAACCCATTGTTGAAGCATATGAAACCTACTCATATGCTCTCTCTTTTGAAAATTTGTCAGACAATCTCCCTTTGAAAGAGAAATTCCATGGCCTATCGGGAGATAGCCTTTCTTGAAATTCTCCATACTGAATCGTTTCAGCATGGTATCTATGTACGTGGACTGAAATAATTCAAGCAACCTTTTTGATCTACCTCTATAGATCTTTATCTCAAGGATGTAGGATGCTTCTCCTAAGTTCCTCATAGAGAACTAAGACGATAACTAGACTTTTATCCCTTGTAATGCAGGGATATCATTTTCGATTAAGAGAATATCATCCACGTACAGAACGAGAAATACAACTACAGAGTCATTTACCCATTTGTAAATGCAAGGTTCTTCTTCGTTCCTAACGAAGCCATATGTTTTGATAACTTTATCAAAACACATGTTCCAACTCCTGAATGCCTATTTCAATCCATAAATGGATCTCTGAAGCTTGCACACTTTGGACTCATCTGTGGATATGAAACCCTCAAGCTGTATCATATACACCTCTTCTTATAGCTCTCTATTTAAAAAAAATATTTTCACATCCATTTGCCAGATTTCATAGTCCATGTGTGCCGCTATTGCAAGCATAATCCAAATAGATTTGAGTATTGCTACAAAAGAAAATATCTCATCATAATTAATACCATAACACTGACGATAATCCTTGACAACCAAACAGACTTTATATATCTCCACCTTTCCATCTGTGCCCCTCTTCCTTTTGAAGACTCACTTACACCCTATGGGTTTAACCCCTTCAAGTGGATCAACTAATGTCCATACATCATTGATCTTTATGGACTCCATTTCAAATTTTATGGCTTCAAGTCATTTATCAGAGTTAGACCTCTGTATTGCATCCATATAGGTGATCGGATCCTCATTGTTCTCATTGAGTTCAACAGGATCTCCATCCCGAACCAAGAAACTTAAGTATCTGTCTGGCTGACACGGTACTCTACCGGATCGCCTTAAGGATGTTTCTACAATGGGTTTCGGATTTGACATCATCAAATCCAGTTCTACGAGTTTACTAGACTGTATCGATTCTTTTACTTGTCGAACTTCGTCAAGCTCAATTTTAGAGGCACTTATTCCTTCACTAAGGAACTTCTTTTTCAAAAAGTATGCCTTACTACTGATAAATATCTTCTATTCAGCAGGGAGATAAAAGTAATATCCTCTCATTTTCTTAAGATACCCTATGAAATTACACTTATCAAACCTAGGTCTGACCTTATCAGTTTGTAATCGTTTAACATAAGCCGGATACCCCCAGACCTTAAAGTAAGTGAGGTTCGGCGTATGTCCTGACCATATCTCATATGATATTTTACTAACTGACTTGCTCGAAATATTATTGAGTGCAAGACAGACTGTCTCGAGTGCATATCTCCAAAAGAAGATCGACAGAGTTGCAAACCCCATCATGGATCGAACCATGTTCAATAAAGTTTGATTCCTCCTTTCTAAGATACCATTATGCTGTGGTGTCTCTGGAGGGATCCATTATGAGAGAATCACATTCTCTCCTAGATATATCAAAAATTCATCAGAAAAATATTCACCTCCTCGATCTGATTAAAGAGTTTTAATATTCTTTTCAATTTATTTCTCTACTTCATTATGGAACCGTTTGAATATTTCAAATAATTCAGACTTATATTTCATCAAGTAGGTGTACCCATACCTAGATAGGTCGTCTATGAACATAATGAAATAGCTATATCCTCCCCTGGCACATGTGCTCATGGGTCCACATATATCAGTATATATCCAACCCAACACATCACTGGCTCGTTCATCTTTTCCAGTAAAAGGTGATTTGATCATTTTTTCAAATAGGTAGGACTCATAGGTAGGTAACGATTCATAATCATTTTTATCAAGAATCTCTTCTTGAGCTAACATGTTCATCCTATTCTTGTTGATATGACCTAGTCCACAATGCCAAAGGTAAGTATCCATGATATCATCTATTCTAGGACATTTATTAGAAATGTATATTACATTAGGCCTAGATGCAATATAGATTCCATTGTTCAACTATCCATGCATTATCGTAACACAATTCAAAATGATACCATAAAAAAAAAAAATTATTGATATTTTATTATTTGATTTGACCAAAAGGTCTACAGAAATAATATTTAAAAGAAAACTGGGACAGTAATGACACTCATTAAGAATAATAGATTGAGACTTGAATACAAGTTTGATAATTTTGAAAGCTAGAACTGGAACTGATCTTCTATCTCTAACATTCTCAAATCTCTCACCATCTTCAAATCTCCTACTGACCTGAAGATTCTGCAATGAATTGCAAATATTAATAGGACTATCAATATTCAATATCCAGATTATTGTATCAAAAATAGAGAAGTTACAAGGTGTTATCATATAAGTACCTTATCCAGCAACCGATTGCTTCTTCTTCTTTGACCTGTTCGGATCAAGAGAGGCTATGTATTGAGGATAATTTCTTTTTCAATGACCCTACTTCTTGTAATAGAAGCACTTTGCCTGACTCTGATAAGCCTTGCACTTAGATTTCTGAGTCTGACTTCCAGCACCTTGCACCTTTTTATTTTTCTTCTTTTTTTCTTTCTTAAAGGGACAACGCCCACCTGAAGAAGATCCTCCTACTACATTCACTATCTCCTTATGAAGCTGGTGATCTTTCTCAAAAATCTGTAGCAATCCCAACAGACCGTGATAGTTGACTACAGACTTTGTTATTCTAAAATGACTGAGAAATGGTAGGTAGGATTTGGGCATGGAGTTTAGGATTGCATTCTTCCCCAACTTTTCATGCAAAGAAAAGCCGAGCTTGCTCAATCTCTCGATCTGTTCGATCATGTACAATATATGATCTAATGCACCTTCCCTCATTCGAGCAATGAATATGATGCAACTAGTCTTGTGCCGCTTAATATTGTCGGGAGTACCAAAAGACTCTCTCAACACCTTGAGCATGTCCTCTGACTGAGCCTCCTTGAATTTTTGGCGGAACTCATCATTCATGGAGGCCCGCATTATGCAACAAACCATGGTGCAGTCACTGAGCCACTTCATGTTGGGAAATGTGTCCCAAAAATCAATCGTCACCTTGTTGACGGTTGAGCAATCTTGTATGGTAATTGATTTGTTAATAAATAAAATATATTTAAAATTTCCATCATAAGCTTTCATCTTCTAATGAACTCCATTGTTATGATGAAGTTCTTAGGACTATTTAGATTCGGTAAAGAGAGGATTTATCGATTAGTCCTTAAAACTGTTCATGACCAAATGATAGGCTGTTAATAAGGACGACAGCTTCTATCGAGCATAGGTCACTGTAGGCCACATGGGTTGGTTATCCTCTTAACCAAGGAGTGTGGAGACACTGGTATGGCATACAAGTGAGATGTAAAGATACATCGTCATTGAATGTGACCAACTCTAGAGCATTCTACTATCGAGAATGTCTCTGATGGGAGATAGGTATAAGTGTCCCTTAGACCTAAGATCACCTCAGTGACTTGCAAGCAACTCACTGTACTTTGGTACTGGACTAACTGAATTTTTAATTCAGTGACGGAAGGCTTCTGGGCATAGTCAAGTACTTGCAAAGTCAGAGTGTGATCAAGATGGGATTGACCACTGTTGGGAATAGTGTCCCAAAGCCAATCATTGGCCTGTTGACGGTTGTACTCTTTTTTGTATTAGTATATGAATTATAAATAAATAAAAATTATTTTGGTATTTTTCATCACAAAATATTTCATCTTCTAATGAACTCCTGTGTTGTGGTGAAGTCCTTAGGACTATTTAGACTCGACAAAGGAGGATTTGTCGTTTAGTCCTTAAACCTGTTCGCGACCAAATGATACGTTGTTACCAAGGATAACAACATTTATCAAGTATAGGTTGTTGTGTTCCATATGGGTTGGTTGTCCTCTTAATCAAGGAGTGTGGAGACACTGGTATGGCGTACAGGTGATATATAAGGGTACATCTGCACTGAACGTGACCGACTCCGGAGCTTTTTTTGTTGTCAAGATTTGCTCCAATGGGATATGGGTATAGCTGTCCCTCTGACCTGAGATCACCATGGTGACTTGCAAGCAACTCACTGCACTTAGGCACTGGACTATTTGAATTTCTAATTCAGTGACGGAAGGATGCTGGGTGTAGTCAAGTACTTGACTTGTCGGCACGTGTGTCAAGATGGGATTGATCACTCCAATTCAGGAGCTGTGTACAGTTGTATTTTAGTTTAGCAAAACCTTGGTCAGGGTAGTCCTAGTGAGGAGTCACAGGACTATTTGAGTTGAGCACGATTCGGATGATCTAATCAGGGTTGACAGTTTAACCTTGAGTCATCCTAAACACAGGGGTCAAAAGGGATGAATTATGCAGTAACCATATTCACGTAGATTCTGAATGTTGCGATTGTGACTATTCGACCTATCCAAATATCGGGTACCATTGCTAAATGGTCACTTCGATTAGTATAGAAATTAGTTCCTATGTTACCGGCTTAGGTTCGAACCTGCAGGGTCACACACATTAGAGGTTCCTATCTGATCTGATGGCTGATGAAGAGTCCTAATACTCATGGACTATGAGTCCTACATGTTTGGGACTCTGTGATCGAGAATCAGGATTCTTTGATCCTGAGTACCACACATTTTGGGTACCGAGGTTAGGAGTCCCATTGGTTTGGGACTTTTTGATCAGGGTTTCATATCGATGGATTCTGATGCCCGATTGCTCATTGGATTTGGACTCAGTATTTGTGAGAGATTTAATTAGTAATTTGATCATTAATTAACTTAATTTGATTGAATAATTATTTTTGGATCAAGTTCAATTGAATTAGATTCAGTTGGGTTTGATCCGATTAGGTTAAGTGTTGACCTAATCGCCAAGGTGGTTTGGTCCCTGATCTGATCAGGGGTTGGGCTTAGTCAATTTTTGATTTGATTAAAATTTTATCGAGCCTAATTAAGCCTAATTAAGTTAGGTTTAACTTAGTCTAATTGTGCCTAATCTATTGTGATTAGGTTGGCTCAATTAGGTTGAAACCACCTTTTGAATTCTCTCCCTGTGCCACCTCACTCATCTGCACCCATTTGAATTCACGAGAAACAACTTCTCATGAATTTTCTCTCACGTAGAATCCATCCCATGCCACTTCTTTGTGCACCATTTTGAATGGATAAGGATGAGATTGGTTGGCCATTCAAATTCAAAAGATGTTTGAATTTGAATGGATAACAAATCTCTGTGCCCACCCTTTATTTTGTGCGCCCCTTCTTCCACACGAGAAAAGGTTTCTCGTGTAAAGTCTCCACGCATAAAGATGCCCACGCCCCTCTCTTCTCACACATAGAGTGGATAAGAATGAGTTGGTTGGCATTTGAATTCAAATTTAATTCAAATGAGCAACCACTTATCTTTATCCTCTCACACGGAGAAAACACTGCAAAGATGCATTTTATACTATTTTTAAAAGGAAGAGAAGATAAGTCATGCGCTAATCTGATCATAGAGAGAAGGGTGGCATGAGAAAGCTTTTCTGCATGAGAAAAGAAAAGAAAAGGAGAAAAAAATAAAGAAACAGAGTGGGCGCAAGTTTCTTCAGTGAGTACCCTAGGGTTTTGGCCTAGGGTTCAGAAAGTGAGAAGGTGAGCTACGAGTGCTGTGAGCCTACCAAACTTCAGGGAGAGATTCATCAACCTCTCAAGCACCTCTGTTGATGATCCAAAGTATCCAAAGAGTCAACAGATCAAGATCGAAGGAGTTCGATCAACATCGGCCATCGAAAGGGTTCTGCCACGAACTAGCATTCGTGAGGAGCCGATCAGATCGAGAGCTTCGTGTGGATGATCCAAAGAGGTTAAACATATTATGTGACTATGTTGTGATGATCAAACCCTCTCGATGGTGATCAGATTGTGGTGATCGACTACCCGCACAAAGGTAATGTATTCTGAACACATAACAGTAAAATGTTTACTGTAGAAGTTTGAATTTTAAATTTAAATACATGCTATATATATATCATATTTAGATCCTTGTATAAGATATATATATATTAATTAATTAGATTAATTAATAATTTTTACTATAAAATAATAATTTTAAAAAAGTTTTAAAATTATTATTTTATCCCTGCACTAAAATTCACTTCAAATGGTATCAGAGCAGGTTTTAAAATATGATATATATTTGTATGCATAGATTAAGTTATAATCTAAAATTTTAAATTTTAAATTTGAAATTTAAAATTTAAAATTTGAATTTTGAAAGTTGTTCGAAATTCAAAATTCAAAAATTTGAAATTCAAAATTTAAATTTTGAATTTTGAAATTTAAAATTCAAAATTCAAAAATTAGAAATTTAAATTTTGAATTTTGAAATTTGAAATTTGAAATTTGTTTGAAATTTTAAATTTAAAATTCAAAATTTAAAATTCAAAATTTAAAATTCAAAAATTTGAAATTTGAAATTTGTTTGAAATTTGAAATTCAAAATTTAAAATTTAAAATTTAAAATTTAAAATTTAAAATTTAAAATTTAAATTTCGAAATTGATATATTTAGATATACTTGATCCAAGTAGCAAGTAGTCTAATTGGATTGGTTGCCATGGTTGTCCGATCATAGGAGATAAGTAGGGTTTAAAGGCCCTTTCCTTTCATTCGATGGGGTTCTCCTATGGCGGTAGAGGTGCCGATGCGATTATATCCCATGCAGACGAAGTAGTGAAAGGACTTTATTGTAAATGTTCAATTATAAAATTTATCATGAATGTGTTAGATTAGATCTAAAAGAATATTCATGATTTATTTTGATTGAGTTATTTTCTGTTATATAATTAGCAATAGGATTGCTGTTTATAAAATGTGCTGATCCATTTGTGAAATAAGTCAACACATTTGGTGAACAGAAAATAAAATCTTTCAAATTTAAAAATTATTTTCGAAATGTCAAACCCTGACCCATCAGCCCAAATACTTAATTAAAAGAATTAAGTGTTGTCTAGTTGGTCTAGAATTGTGAATTAAGACCTAAGACAATTGCATAAACTTGTGGGTCAATGGGTTAGATGGATTAGGTCCATAATTGGGTTAGACCTAAGGTTAGCTTAAAGAAATGGACTAAATTAGAGTAATTGGTCAAATCTAATCAAAAGTTGAATTAGATTAGGTCAAAGACACTCTAGACTCAACTCCAATAGTTGTAGTTGAATGGGTCCATGTCTTTAACTAGACCAAGATGGACTTAATTCACGACTACGTGGTGGAACCCTATTTACTAAGTTGATCAATTTAAAACTAATGAATCGGTTGGTGTCTAAGATAAGTTCGGCAATTTGACCAGTGGTTTTTAAGTGGGAGCTACTCGTATTGATTCGATCTCTGACGAGTTAATGGCATATCCCCACCACTGATCTCACTTACCTAACCAACCTAGTGAGTTAGGTTTTGATTAGATCACTTGATGATTAGGGCTCACCCATGTCATTAGGTAAATCAGTGTGACTGATTTAAGTGCTCCTAATGCCGGCTTTAATTAAATCTTTTTTTAATCTGACTTGATGAAGTCAGTGAGAGGATTGAAATTGGCTGGTTAATTTTTTCTCTTCTATCCTTTAATAAAATCTTCAAAAATTATTAGATCCCTAAAAATGATTAAGTTATAGTGATAACTAAGTCATAGCCTCTCATTAAGTGAGTCATAATGAGTCCATTAGTTTAATAATCACTGGAGGCCCAAAGGCCTGGTGCTTATTGACTAATGGAATTATCATTCATAATATGATAATTTGGTTGAGTCTTTCTGATGGTGGTCAGGTTGGTCGGCCAAAGTCGGGCCTGATCATTTATTGGTCTGATTCATCAAATCAAGTCATGTTAATGGTTGGACCTAACCAGATCTTTTCAGTGGAGACCAAAGCTTACTGATTAGGTTCTGGGGCAAAATTAATTATTAGAAGTTGTTTAGAGAAACAACTGGTTATGAACCTACCCATAGATGCACATGGGTTGACCAACCAAAGTTAGGCTCGTGTGTGGTCTGTATGGATTCTAGTACCCACTAAGGAATTAAAGTAATTCTTCGAATTGGAGGTTGAGGCTACTAGTTCGTAAAAATATTAGGAGAAACTTTAGACTAAAGTCTAAGTCTTTAGTATTAATAATTTATATACTAATAAAGATCTGATTTTCTTTTATGTAGCTATGGCCACTACCCTGTCGCTTCGATCATTATTAGATAATGACAAGCTTATGAGACCTAATTTTGATAGCTGGTATCAAAAATTGAAAATTATCCTTGAGCATGAGCGGATCCTTTATGTAGTAACAGATCCGGCACCTGAGGAGCCAGCCTCGAATGCTAGAGGGACGGTCCGAGACACTTATCAAAAGTAGCTCAACGATCGCACCACCGTTCGATGCATAATGCTGGCGACAATGAATGATGAGTTCAGCCACAGGTTCGAGAATGCCCAGTCGCAGGAGATGCTTCAAATGTTGAACGACTCCTTTGGCACGCCTGATGACGTTGAAAGGCACAAAACTAGTTGTGCCATTTTCAATGCTCGAATGAGGGATGGGGCCTCAGTCACCGATCATATACTGTATATGATCGAAATGATTGAGCACCTAAGTAAACTGGGCTTTCCCTTGCACAAGCAGCTCGCTAAGGATGTGATCCTTAATTCTTTGTCCAAGTCCTTCCTTTCCTTACTCATTTTTGAATGACAAAGCCTGTAGTGAACTACCACAGCTTGTTGGGGTTGCTGCAGAACTTTGAGAAGGATCACCAGCTCCATAAGGAGTCGATGAATGTTGTGGGAGGGTCTTCTTCTGGTCATCGACCCTTGAAAAAAGGGAAGAAGAATAAAAAGAAGAAGAACAAGAAGGTGCAGCCGCATGCTGGGACGTCTGCACAGGGTCAGACCAAGAAGTGCAAGCCCGATCAAAGCCAGGCAGAGTGCTTCTTTTGCAAGAAGCAGGGGCACTGGAAGAGGAACTGTCCTCTATACATTGCCTCTCTGGACCCGAATAGGCCGAAGAAGAAGCAAGGTAATTATATGATAACACCTTGCAACTTTTTCATTTGTGATACTACTGCCTGGGTATTGGATACCAGAAGCCCTTATCATATCTGTAATTCGATGTAGGGTCTGCAGGTCAGTAGGAGATTTGATGAAGGTGAGAGGTTTCTGAACGTTGGAGATGGAAGCAAAGTTCTAGTTCTAGCTTTAGGAATCATGAACCTGTAATCAACTATCGTAATGTAATTCTGAGTGAATGTCACTATTGTCCAAACTTTTTATTAAATATTATTTCTGTAGGCCGAATGGCCATGTACAGTTATGAATTTTTAATAAAAAGAAACGTTTGCAATATCATTTTGAATGATGTTACAATATTTATTGGACAACTAAATAATAGAATTTACTTACTATCACAGCCTGTTAATATGGTTCAAACCTCCGGTAAATTCTCTAGAATGGATAATGTGTCAGAAGTCTACCTTTGGCACTGTAGGCTAGGTCATATCAATAAGAATAGGATAAACAGGTTGGCTCAAGAAGGAATTCTTGAAGTTGGTGATTGTGAATCACTTCCAACCTATGAGTCCTATCTTCTTGGGAAGATGACCAAGTCACCTTTTACTGGAAAAGGTGAGTGAGCCAATGAACTCTTGGGTCTGATACATTTTGATGTATGTGGACCCATGAGCTCAAGTGCAAGAGGTGGATGTTTCTACTTCATAACCTTCACAGATGATCTATCAAGGTATGGATATATCTACTTAATGAAGCATAAGTCGGAGTCGTTTGAAATGTTCAAACTATTCCAAAATGAGGTAGAAAAATAAACTGAAAAGTGTATTAAAACTCTTCGATCTGATCGAGGAGGTGAATATCTTTCCAATGAGTTTCTGACATATCTTGGGGAGAATGAGATTCTCTCTCAATGGACTCCTCCTAAAATACCACAGCATAATGGTGTGTCTGAAAGGAGAAATCGGATCTTGTTGGACATGGTTCGATGCATGATGGGGTTTGCTGATCTGTCGATCTCCCTCTGGGGATATGCGCTCGAATCAGCTTGTTACCTTCTAAACAGGGTTCCGAGTAAGTCTGTAACCAAAACGCCATATGAGATATGGATAGACCGTAAGCCAGTACTCTCGCACCTTAGGGTTTGGGGGTATCCGGTTTATGTCAAATGTTTAATTATGGACAAGCTTGGACCTAGGTCTGACAAGTGTTATTTCATAGGGTATCCAAAAGAGATCAAAGGGTATTATTTCTACCTAGCTGATGAGCAAAAAGTATTTGTCAGCCTTAAGGCAATCTTTTTGAAAAAGAAGTTCCTTGGTGAAGGGACTGTTGCCTCTAAGGTCAAACTTGAGGAAGTTCGACAAGTGAAAAAACTGACACAAGTAGCTGAACCTGAACTGGATTTAGTTAGATCAAATTCAGAGTCCATTGTTCCTGCAACCTTAAGGCGGTCTGGTAGAGTACCACGTCAATCGGACAGATACTATGATTTTTTGGTCTGGGACGATGATCCTGTCAAACTTAATGAAAACGATGAGGATCCGATCACCTACATGGATGCAATGCAGAGATCTAACTTTGAGAAATGACTAGAGGCTCTGAAATCCGAAATGGAGTCCATAAAGGTCAACGATGTGTGTAAATTGGTTGACCCACCCGAAGGAGTAAAACCCATAGGGTGTAAGTGGGTCTTCAAGAGGAAGAGAGGCGCAGATGGAAAGGTAGAGACCTATAAAGCTCGTCTGGTTGCCAAGGGATATCATCAACATTATGGTATAGACTATGACGAGATATTTTTTCCTGTGGCAATGCTCAAATTCATTCGGATTATGCTTGCGATAGCTGTCCATCTGGACTATGAAATCTGGCAGATGGATGTGAAAATAGCTGTCCTAAATGGAGAGCTAGATGAAGAGGTGTATATGATACAACCTGAAGGGTTCACATCCATAGATGAGTCTAAGGTATGCAGGCTACAGAGGTCCATTTATGGACTTAAGCAGGCATCCCAGAGTTGGAACATACATTTTAATAGGACGATCAAGACGTATGGCTTCGTTAAGAATGGAGAAGAGCCCTGCATTTATAAGTGGGCTAATGGTCCAGTAGTGGTATTTCTTGTATTGTATGTGGATGACATTCTCTTAATCGAAAATGATATCCCTGCATTACAGGGAATAAAGATTTGACTGTCGTCACAGTTCTCTATGAAGGATCTGGGAGAAGCTTCCTACATCCTAGGGATGAGGATCTATAGGGATAGATCTAAAAGATTTCTTGGCTTATCCCGATCCACATACATTGATACTATGCTGAAGAGGTTCAACATGGAGAATTCCAAGAAAGGCTATCTACCGATAGGCCATGGAATTTCTCTCTCGAAGAGGGATTGTCCGACAACACCTCAAGAGAGAGAGCGTATGGATAGAATTTCATATGCTTCGACAGTGAGATCTATCACATACGTCATGACATGTACATGATCAGATGTGGCATACTCACTAGGGGTAGTGAGTAGATACCAATCTGATCCAGGGGAGAATCACTGGAAGGTTGTTAAAACCATCCGGAAGTATTTAAGAAATACTAAGGATCAGTGGCTTGTTTATGGTGAATTGGACTTGAGACTTATAGGGTTTACATACTCTAGTTTTCAGTCTGATCACGATGACAGCAAGAGTGTGTCAGAATTTGTTTTTACCCTTAATGGTGGGGCTGTCTGCTGGAAGAGTTTCAAGCAGCACACAGTGGCTGATTCAGTTTGCGAGGCAGAGTATATCGCTACATCAGATGCTACCAAAGAAGCAGTGTGGCTGAGAAAATTCATCACCGAGCTCGGAGTAGCACCCTCCCTTGTTGGTCCAGTTATGCTTTACTGTGACAGCTCTGGAGCCATTGCTCAGGCGAAGGAACCGAAGACACACCAACGGATGAAGCATATTCTGCGCCGCTACCATCTCATCCAAGAAATCATGGATCGAGGTGATGTCGACTTTTAGAAGATCGATGGGAAGGAGAACCTGGCCGACCCATTCACTAAAGCCATTACGGTGAAGGAGTTCGATGACTTCAAGTCGAAGATGGGTATTAGATACTACATTGATTGGCTTTAGGCCAAGTGGGAGATTGTTGGGAATAGTGTCCCAAAGCCAATCGTCAGTCTATTGATGGTTGTGCTCCTTTTTATATTAGTATATAAATTATAAATAAATAAAAATTATTTTGATATTTTTCATCATAAAATGTTTCATCTTCTAATGAACTCCTATGTTGTGGTGAAGTCCTTAGGACTATTTAGACTCGACAAAGGAGGATTTGTCGTTTAGTCCTTAAATCTATTCGCGATCAAATGATACGTTGTTACCAAGGACAACAACGTTTATCAAGTATAGATTATTGTGTGCCATATGGGTTGGTTGTCTTCTTAACCAAGGACTGTGGAGACACTGGTATGGCATACAGATGAGATATAAGGGTACATCTGCACTGAACGTGACCGACTCCGGAGCTTTTTCTACTGTCAAGATTTGCTCCGATGGGATATGGGTATAACTGTCCCTCCGACCTGAGACCGCCACGGTGACTTGCAAGCAACTCACTGCACTTAGGCACTGGACTACCTGAATTTCTAATTCAGTGACGGAAGGATGCTGGGTGTAGTCAAGTACTTGACTTGTCGGTGCGTGTGTTAAGATGGGATTGACCACTCTAATTCAGGAGCTGTGTACAGTCGTATTTTAATTTAGCAAAATCTTGGTCAGGGTAGTCCTAGTGAGGAGTCACAGGACTGTTTGAGTTGAGCACGATTCGGATGATCTAATCAGGGTTGACAGTTTAACCCTGAGTCGTCCTAAACACAGGGGTCAAAAGGGATGAATTATATAGTAACTATATTCACATAGGTTCTGAAAGTTGCGATTGTGACTATTCAATCTATCCGGACATCGGGTACCATTGCTAGATGATCACTTCGATTAGTACAGAAATTGATTCCTGTGCTACCGGCTTAGGTTCGAACCTGCGGGATCACACACATTAGAGGTTCCTATCTAATCTGATGGCTGATGAAGAGTCCTAATGCTCGTGGACTATGAGTCCTACATGTTTGGGACTCTGTGATCGAGAATCAGGGTTCTTTGATCACGAGTACCACACATTTTGGGTACCGGGGTCAGGAGTCCCATTGGTTTGGGACTTTTTGATCAGGATTTCATATCGATGGATTCTGATGCCCGATTGCCCATCGAATTTGGACTCAGTATTTGTGAGAGATTTAATTAATAATTTGATCATTAATTAACTCAATTTGATTGAGTAATTATTTTTGGATCAAGTTCAATTGAATTGGATTCAATTGGGTTTGATCCGATTAGGTTAAGTGTTGACCTAATCGCCAAGGTGGTTTGGTCCCTGATCTGATCAGGGGTTGGGCTTAGTCAATTTCTGATTTGATTAAAATTTTATCGAGCCTAATTAAGCCTAATTAAGTTGGGTTTAACTTAGTGTAATTGTGCCTAACTTATTGTGATTAGGTTGGCTCAATTAGGTTGAAACCACCTTTTGAATTCTCTCCCTGTGCCACCTCACTCATCTGCACCCATTTGAATTTACGAGAAACAACTTCTCATGAATTTTCTCTCACGTAGAAGCCATCCCATGCCACTTCTTTGTGCACTATTTTGAATGGATAAGGATGAGATTGGTTGGCCGTTCAAATTCAAAAGATGTTTGAATTTGAATGGATAACAAATCTCTGCGCCCACCCTTTATTTTGTGCGCCCCTTCTTCCACACGAGAAAAGGTTTCTCATGTAAAGTCTCCACGCACAAAGATGCCCACGCCCCTCTCTTCTCACACGTAGAGTGGATAAGAATGAGTTGGTTGGCATTTGAATTCAAATTTGATTTGAATTCAAATGAGCAACCACTTATCTTTATCCTCTCATGCGGAGAAAATACTGCAAAGACGTATTTTACACTATTTTTAAAAGGAAGAGAAGATAAGGTGTGCGCTAATCTGATCATAGGGAGAAGGGTGGTGTGAGAAAGCTTTCCTTCATGAGAAAAGAAAAGAAAAAGAGAAAAAACAAAGAAACAGAGTGGGCGCAAGTTTCTTCAGTGAGTACCCTAGGGTTTTGGCCTAGGGTTCGGGAAGTAAGAAGGTGAGCTACGAGTGTCGTGAGCCCACCAAACTTCAGAGAGAGCTTCATCAATCTTTCAAACATCTTTACTGATGATTTAAAGTATCTGAAGAGTCGACAGATCAAGATCGAAGGAGTTCGATCAACATCGACCGTCGAAAGGGTTCTGCCACGAACAAAGAATTCGTGAGGAGCCGATCAGATCGAAAGCTTCATGTGGACAATCCACAGAGGTCAGACACACTGTATGGCTATGTTATGATGATTAGACCCTCCTAACAGTGATCAGATTATGGTAATCGACTATCCGCACAAAGGTAATGTGTTCTAAACACATAACAGTAAAATGTTTACTGTAGAAGTTTGAATTTTAAATTTGAATGCATGCTAATATATATATCATATTTAGATTCTTGTGTAGAATTTATATATGTTAATTAATTAGATTAATTAATAATTTTTACTATAAAATAGTAATTTTGAAAAAAATTTAAAATTACCATTTTACCCCTGCACTAAAATTCACTTCAACCACTCCAAGAGTTGGGGAAGAATGAGTCACTGTATTTTAATTTAGCAAAATCTTGACCAGGATAATCCAACAGATGAATTTGATATTTTGAAATACAATGTGAACAACCTGATCAGAGTTGTCAGTGGAACTCTAAGGTATCCTATGATCATTTTGGTCAAGGGGATGAATTATATGAAAACTATATCCGCATGGGTTCTAAGGATGTTGTTCTACACATTTGACCTATCCGATCGTCGGGTACTATTGCTAGATGGTCACTTTGATTGGTACAAAAATTTATTTCTATGCTACCGACTTAGGTTCGGACCTATGAGATCACACACATTAGAGTTCATGATCCGATCGGATGGTTGATCAATGATTAAGAATCGTTCTAGGGTTAAATGATCAACACGATTGACATTTAACCTAGTGCAAGTGTTACAGGAGGATCAATTAGTAATTCGATTGCTAATGGCTTAATTTGATTAAGCCAATGGGCTGAGATTAGGTCTAATTGAATATGATTTAATTAGATTTAGTTTGAGCTTGATTGGATCAAATCCAATTGGTTTATTGGATAAGCCAAGTGCAAGAAAAAAAACTAGTCCTAGTTCAATTAGGACTTGGGTCAACCTAATTTCTAATTTGATTAGAAAATTAAATCAGATTTAAATCTAATTTAATTTGATTAAATTAGGTTCTTAATTGGGTGAAGACCTATTTTAATTGGGTTGATCTAATTTTTCTTTGATTTGGTTTGAGAAACCAAATTAAAATAAGTCATAAGATAGAATCCTAGTAAGACTAGGATTCCACCTCGCACCACATAAGCCCCCCCACACCCTCTCTCTTATTCCACGCCAATCTCCTCTTATTTTGTGCGACAAAAGCCCTCTCCTAGGTCTTTCTCACATCCAAAAGGTTTTCTCTCTTCTTTTATACATGGAAAGTGGTTGTGGATCAAATCAAAGTAAGAATAAGTTTGGATTTCAAATTCTATGAGATAGAGTTTTAGAAATCCAAAACTCTTTCCTTTTTGCATCAAATTTATCCAATTTTTTTTTAAAATTTTTTTGGATTTTAGGGCACACATTGTGCATCCTTTTCTGATAGTCCATGCATGGAAATAAAGAGGAGGCACCCAAGAGTTGGGCGCCCCTTATCTTGCCATGTTTGGATAAGCTTTGACTAGGTATTTGACCTAGATAAGGACTCTATCATATCTCTCTCTATAAAATGAGTTTCTTTATGAAATTTTTGTAGAAGATAGAGATTTGAGAGACCTTTGGGACATCTAAAATCAGAGAGAAATACCTTTGGATCGTGGAGATATAATTGACACAAGACAGGATATCTAAGAGAGAGTAAAGAGAAGAAGAAGGGGGTCTTCTTCTAGGGTTGTTAGTTTCATCTTTTTTCTTCCTCCATCTTGAGTTTTCTGAGAGTGTCTCATATCTAAAACTCCTCCTCCTACTTCTCATCTTTAAAAGAGCCCAAATCAGAAAGAAAGAGGTACCTGATCAACCATCGAAGAAGGATCAGTGCAGTACTAGCATACTGTGCTGATTTCCTGAAGCAGGACTTCTGGTCGAGATTCGTGAGCTCGTGTGGATAACTCTTAGAGATCGGATATGTGTGTGGTTTGCAACATCATCCTCAAGCCTGGATCAGCAAGGTTAGAATGTCTAACTTGCAAGTTAATAGATCTGATATATTGTTTAATACATACATTAGATGTAGTATAGAAACATGTTGATATGATCAACATATAGCTTATGCTCTATATATTTTAATTTCTGATTTAATGCTATCTAATAGTCATGTAATAAGATCTTAGATCTAGAGATTCTCTGATTTTAAAAAATAAATTTTAATTTATTTTAATCTTCCACTGTCTGATCTTGAAAAAGTTTTAAGATCAACCCTGAAATCCTAGATCTGGTTCCTTCACTTCAAACAAGTGTCTCAGACCGTGCTATGAGCATTGAGAGCAAGCTCCTCAAGTGCCAGATCTGTAATCATATACAGGATCTGCTCGTGCTTTAGAATGATTTTGAGTTTTTGATATCAGTTATCAAAATTTGATCCGATCAATTTTTTACTGTCCAATAGTGATCGGAGCGACAAGTTTGAGACTATATCTGCATAAAAAAAAATATAGACCTAATTAGTATATGAATTAATTAAGCCTAAAGATATAGACTTTAGTTTAAAGGTTCTTCCACTATTTTATACAAATTGATAGCCTCTAATTCAAAGAATTACCTTAATTTCTTAGTGGATACTAGAATCCTCACAGACTGCATATAGGCCCAAGTATGGCTCGGTCAATCCATATGCACCTATGGATAGGTTCTCAATCAATTATTTCTTTAAATAATTTTTACTAGTTAATTTAGCCTCAGATTTTATTTCAATAGGCAATGGGCCTCCACTGAAAGTTTCGATTAGGTCAAACTATTAACATGAACCTACTCAGTGATTCTAACTAATGAATTATCAGGTCCGAAGATGGTTCGATCAATCCAACCATTCATCAGATAGTACAACAGAGTCATCATATGATGAATGATAATTTTATCATTTAGAGAAATACTAGATGGATGGCACTTGCAATATCAATCAGAAATAATGAACCCATTACCATTCATCTTAATGGGAGGTTATGATCTAGTTATCACTGTAATCAGCTCATTTAAGGGATCTAATAATTTAAAAATTTTAATTAATTTAGAGAAAAAAGAAGAAGAGATCAATCAGTAGACCACAATCCTCCCACTAACTTCACTAAGTCATTGAATTTGATTAGGATCATGTTAATTAAATTGGCACCTAGACCAGTCACACTGATCAACCTTAATGACATGGATTAACTCAAATCACTTAGCGATCTAATCAAAACATAATTCACCAAATTATCCAGGTAAGTGAGATCGGTAGGAGGGTCTATTAAGCTTGCCTTAGATACCATCAAAATGGTCAGGTAAGCTACTCCTAATTAAAAATCATCAGTCGAAATGCCAAACTTATCTTAAACATCAATTGGTTAGATAGTTTTGATTTGACCAACTTAATGATTCAGGTTCAACCACTGAGCCATAATCAAGGTCCATTTGACCTAATCAAAGATATGGACTAGACCATCTATAACTATTGTATTAAAAAAAATTTGATTAATCTAATTCAATATTCAATTTCTCTACATGGTCAATTAATTCTTTGATTCTAATCTTAGGTCTAACCTAATTAAAAGGACCTGATTTGAACTAATCCATGCCTCATGTTTTATGCAATGTCATTAGATCTTAAATCATAATTCTAGATCTAATCAATCTAATACTTAATTCTTAATTAAATTTTTGCATCAACATGGTTTAAGTTTTGAAATAAGTTCTTATGTAAACCTTTACATTAAATCAAGATGTAACTAATTTTTTTGCAACTTGTATCGCATACAACAAATCCTAAGATTTCAAGATCTAAGATTTTGCAAGAAAGTAAGTTTTTCTCTTTTCGCTTTCTTCTTCATAGGATCTCACATTGGCACTCCTACACATCAGGAAGAGCATCCTATTGAATGGGAGGAGAGGATCATGTAACCCTACTTGCTCTTATGATCAGACAGTCTGGTGATTACCCAATCTGAGTACTTTTCTACTCAGATCATCTAATCTAACAAGATAAAAATTAGATCTAAAAATAAATATATTCAGATCTAATCTAAATCATAAATAATTAGATCTAATATCATAAAATCAGATCTAAAAATATTATAAATCATATCATAATGAACTGACTCTGATACCAATTGAAGGAAACATGCAGTAGTACTATGCATGTAATTTCAAAAATTTATATAGCGGAACAATAAAATTAAATAATTTTAATCTAAATTATATGCATAAGATCTAATTTAGACTACCATGCCAAGATAAATAATATGAACTAAGATGTACTTTAGATCTAAAAATAAAATTTGCATCGATCTGATCGATGCTGCGATTCTAGATCTAACTATTAGATCTAACAAAATGATCAAGAGAGTTTAGAAACCATTACCAAACTAAAAGAATCTTGATTTTTGCTGGTCCAACACTTGGAAAGATTCTCCTTCAGATTGCTTACAGCCACACGAAGTTGTCTGACCTCTACAAAAAGTCCACACGAAGATCGGCACAGATCAGGGTCTTTAGAAGTGCTAGCTTGCAAGGAACTTGGAGGCTGATCTCCTCCTCCTTCTTCAAGGGCCTTGGATGCTCCAAAAGATGAAGAGATCTGTAGGAAGAAGAGAAGAAAAGGAGAAGAAGCTTTGGAAAATAAAAACTAGCAAAGGGAACCAAGATGGGGCATCAACAATTTGAGACCTCTTTATATAGGCAAGGTCTAGGGTTTTGATCCAAGGGATGGGGTTCCCATGTCTCCACGCCAATCACAATTCTTGGCATCCAAAAATTTCCAAAAAATAGCCTTTGGCATCAAGAGGAGATCTGGTATCTCACACATCCAAAAACACCTCATAAAAATTAAGAAAAAAAAATTAAGTGCCAAACAACCTTCCCTATTTGAAAAATCTCTTTCCTTCTTATCACATTATCTCTAATTCGGATCGCATTCGAATTAGGCAGGAGATAAGATTATGACTCACCATCCATTGCTACCCACCCTTACTGGATCTACTCTCATGATGCTAAAAGGCTCAAGCCAAATCCAATTTGGTGTTGAGATTTGTGCATGAGTTCAGGGGTGGCGCAAGGATAAGGATAAAGTCCCTACCGATTGGGACTCTTCATTTCTAATTCGATTCTGAGCCAAATCAAATTTGATTTGAATCCAATGATAAAAATAAATCTAATCAAATTAAGAGCCCAATCATCTCATTAAATTTCTAACTCAATTAGAAATTAGCTGAGTTTAAGTCTTGATCAAATCAGGATCAAATTTTTCTTACAATCAAGCTTGATCATATCAAACCCAATCTAAATCGAACTGAATCCAATTCAATTAGACTTGATCCAAAGCTCTTTACTCAATCAAATTAGTCAATTAATAATCTAATTACTAATTAATTATCTATTAATAGTAGAGTTCCAATCTAGTAGGATTCTCCTCCGGAGTCCCAATCTTAATAGGACTCTTCACTAGAGTCACAATCCAATTAGACTCTTCAGCCATCAAATCTGACAGAATCTTCTAATGTGTGTAACTCCATACATTTGAACCTAAGCTAGTAACATAGGAACAACTTTCTATACTAATTGATGTAATCATCTAGCAATAGTGACCCATCGTCTGGATAGGTCGAAGGATTACAAAGCAACATTCTAGAATCTACTGACGTATGGTTACCGTATAATTCATTTCTTTGACTCTAATACACAAGATGACTTAGGATTTGACTGTCAACCCTAATATAGTCCATTATATTATATTTCAACTTTTCAAATCCATCACATAGATTATCATGGCCAAGGTTTTACTAAATTAAAATATACTGATACATATCTCCTACTAATTTAGAGAGGTCAATTCTATCTTGACTCGTACATCGATTTGATAAGTACTTGACTACACCCAATATCCTTCTGTCACTGAGTTAGAAACTCAGATAGTCTAGTACTAAAGTACAGTGAGTTGCTTACAAATCACCATGGTGATCTTAGGTCTGAGGGACACTAATACCTATACTCTTCACGAGCTACTCTTGACAGCAGAGTGCTCGACAAATGATCACATTCGATGTGAATGTACTCCTATATTCCATCTATATGCCATATCAGTATCTCCATACTTCTTAGTTAAGAGGACAACCAACTTATATGGTGCACAACAACCTAAACTTGATATTACTATCATCCTATAAACAGCATATCATTCGATCGCGAACACTTTTAAGGACTAAATGATAAATTCTCTTTTATCGATTAATTATAATCCTGAGGAGTTCATCACAACATAAGAGTTCAAATAAGATGGATAAATTTGTAATGAAAAAATCAAATAACTTTTATTAATGAAAATTCATATACAATTACATTTATGAGCACAATCATTAACAGACTGACGATTGACTTTAAGATATATTTTCCAACATAAAGGCCATTCCATAAGGTAGACAGACTTGACTCTTGGATTTTCCAGCAACTGTCTTTATCTGCTCAATGATCATGAAAGGTGGGTTCATCGCAGTACCCTCAACTATATGAACCATCACACCCGGGTCTCTAGATGAAATTCAGTCAAATCTCTTTATTCTTGGAAAGATTGGCATTGTGAATGTCAAATTTGTCCAGAATGTTTCTACCAAGAAGCCTCTACATGCCATCAAAATCATTCCTCAACTCGACAACTAAAGTCCAGAGGAGGGCATTTCAAGCAGATGCCCTAGTCCTCTCTGGTTAAGAATGATCTTAGTTCCCTTCACCTCAGATCAGATAGACTCTGTGTCTAACCTCAGATTCTCAAAAAACTCTCTGACAAGATGGGAATATGTAGGTACCTCGAGTGAACACAGCTTTTTGCATCCCTACTGTCGGATCCAAGTACCAATATGAAAGTTTTGCTCATCTAGAAACTGGAAACTCACTTTTCTTCTAGTTGTGACTGCTCTGGATGTCATGGAGACTCTATTTGGAGTAGAGGTCGAAGTAGAGGGTGCTGATCTCACTGAGCCTCGGTGCTGCTTCTTCTTCGATCGGACCTGATGCAGTTCCTCAGCTTGGCATTTTTTTGCCTCGGTGGTGTGCGTCTTGGGAGCCATAGTTCAGAAATCCCATAGAATGGAGGGTGGAATTGAGGAGAAATGGAATTATTGGAAGGTTTGGGACCAGAGCTGAGAAAAGGTCAGAGAGGGGCATGCTCAGATGAAAGGGGAATAGGGTTTTTAGAAAGGTCAGATGTTTTAATTAAGAACTGGGGCCCGACCATTGAGTAAGCTCGAAACTCTATTCAGGTTGGCTCGATAGTTGAGTCAGCTCGACACCATAATCAGGCCGGTTCAAACCATAATTTCAAAAAGTTATAAAAATTTGAAATAAATTCAACAAATTTATGAAAAATATGGATCAATCCAATCAATACATCAGCAAAAAGATATAAAAGTGATTTTTCATTGGAGGGAGTCACAAATTCCTAATTCACCTCTAATTACAATAAATCTATCTTCATTCAAAGGTTTGTAAAAATATCATCTAATTAATTTTTAGTTGATACAAATTCAAATACAATGTCATTATTATGAACATGATCTCTAATAAAATGATGTCTAATTTCAATATATTTTATTTTAGAGTGTTGAATGAAATTTTTAGTTAAATTGACGTCACTGGTGTTATCATATTTTAAGAAAATTTTATTTTGTTCAATGTCATAATCCTTGAGTTGTTCCTTAATCTAAAGAAGTTGAGTACAACAACTTTCGACTACAATATACTCAATCTCAACCATAGACAATGTTATCGAATTTTGCTTTTTACTAAACCATAAGATTAAGTTTAACCTTAGGAATTGATATGTGCCACTGATACTTTTTCTATCAATTTTACATCCTCCATAGTCAGCATCTGAAAATCTAATTAAGTCAATTGAGGTTTTCTTAGAATACCATAATCCTAAGTTTTGTGTTCCTATTAGATATCTTAAGATTCTTTTAACAGCTAGCATATGAGATTCTTTGGGGTTAGACTGAAATATAGCACATAAGCAAATACTAAATAATATATCAGGCCTACTTATAGTCAAGTAAAGTAGAGAACCAATCATATCTCTGTAGAGCTTTTTATTTATACTTTTACCATTTTCATCTTTGTTCAATTTGCATGATGGGCTCATGGGTGTGCTAATTGCCTTTGTATTCTCCATCCCAAACTTCTTAAGTATTTCTCTAATGTACTTGATTTGGTTGATGAAGATTCTTTCCTTTATTTGTTTGATTTGAAGCCCAAAAAAGAAGGTTAGCTCCCCCATCATACTCATTTCAAATTCTTCCTGCATTAACTCAGCAAATTCTTGACAGAGATCCTCATTAGTAGCTCCAAAAATAATGTCATCCACATAAACTTGAACTACAAGAAGGTTGTTATCTTTTTTTTTCAAAAATAGTATTGTACCTATACTACCTCTATTAAATTTATTTTCTAACAAAAATTTGCTAAATCTTTCATACCAAGCTCTGGGTGTTAGGCCGTATAAAGCTTTATTTAATTTGAAAACATGATTTGGAAATGAGTGATCTTCAAATTTAGGGGATTGTTCTACAAATACTTCTTCAGCAATATAACTAGTTAAGAAGGCACTTTTCACGTCCATTGAAAATAATTTAAAGTTCATGTAACAAGCAAAAGTAAGTAACAATCTAATCGCTTCTAGTCTTGCTATAGGAGTATATGTTTCATCATAGTCAATCCCTTCTTTTTGATTATATCCCTTAGCCACTAATCTAGCTTTGTTTCTAATTACATTATCATTTTCATCCAATTTATTTTTGAAAACCCATTTGATTTCAATAATAGGATGATCCATAGGTCTGCTAACTAGTGTCCAGACATTATTTCTTTCAAATTGATTTAGCTCCTCTTGCATAGCAAGTATCCAATTTAAGTCATTTTTAGCCTCTTCTATGCATTTGGATCCAATTTGGAAGACAAATGCAAGATAATCAAAAGTATCTCTAAAAGAAGATCTAGTTCTTACCTCTTGTGAAGGATCACCTATAATTAGATCTCTTGGATGATTGTGTGCATACCTCCACTCTTTGAGCAAATCATTATGCCTTTGGAGTACCTCTTGTTCAGCATTCTTCTCTTACTCAGTATCCTTTGTTCTTTAATCTTTATCTTGGCTAGATCTTTCCTTCAAATGGAGCTCCTTCATTCTATTCTTTAGAATTCCTGCACCATCTTCAAACATATCTTTCTTTCTCAAAGATAAATCATTAGCTCCATCAAAGATAATATGAATGAATTCTTCAACAACCAAGATACGTTTGTTAAAGTCTCTATATGCTTTGTTAGATGTAGAGTATCCAAGAAAGATACCCTCATCTATCTTAGCATCAAATTTATCTAGATTATCTTTTCCATTATTATGAATAAAATATTTGCAACCAAAAACATGAAAGTAGTTAATGTTGGGTCTTTTTTCTTCCCAAAAGCTCATAGGAGGTTTTTTTTAAAATTGGTTGGATTGAAACTCTATTAAAGATATAACATGCTGTGTTTATAGCTTCAATCCAAAAATATTTGAATAATTTTTCTTCACACAATATGGTACAGGTCATATCTACTAGTGTTCTATTCTTTCTTTCAACTACATCATTTTGTTGTGAGATTCTTGATGTAGAAAAGTTATGTTCAATACCATTTTTATTGCAAAAATTTTTTAAAAATTTATTTTCAAATTCAGTGCCATGGTCACTATGAATACAAATTATAGTTCAATTCTTTTCATTCAAAACTTTTCTATAAAACTTTGAAAAAGCAAAAAAAAATTTATCTTTGTGTGCTAAAAATAAAATCTAAGTAAAACATAAGAAATCATCGATTATCGCAAGTCTATTTTTTTTCTACCAAGGCTTGTGATCCTAATGGGTCCAAACAAATCCATGTGAACTAGTTCAAGTGGTCTAGAAGTTGAAATTATATTTTTGAATTTGAAACTCCTCCTAGTTTGTTTACCAAATTGACATGCATCACAAATATGATTATATTCAAAATTTAATTTGGATAAATCTTGAATTAAATCTTTAGCAACCAATTTTGATAAAGTATGCATGCTAGCATATCTTAATCTATGATGCCATAACTAACTAGTTTCTTTGATCTTAACATCCTTAACAATAAGGCATTGGCCACTCTTCACGACTATCTCATCGAGATCAGCCAAGTAGATATTGCCACATCTATGTCCAATAAATTTGATACTATTATCAAAGGGACTAGTGACTATGCAAGAAGATAATTTAAGTATTACCTCAAAGCCTTTGTCATACAATTAACTACTATTAAGTAGATTATGTTTTAAGTTATCAACTAATAGTATATTATCAATGAAGGTTGAAAGAGTAATCTAAATTTTATCAATACCAATGATCTTTCCTTTGTCGTTGTCATCAAAGGTAACTACTCCCCTTTTCTTTTTCTCAAAGGTGAAAAATTGCTCCTTGTCATCGATCATATATCTAGAACAGCCGCTATCCAAATATCATTTTCATTTTGATCCATTGGCTGCAAGACATTCCTACATAAAAATCAAGTAGCTTTCTTAAGTACTTAAGTTTTCTTGAGTCCTTTAAGATTAGTAACTATAGTTTCTTTTGGAATCCAAATTTTTTTAACTGTTTTGCCATTGATTTTTCTTGAATTATATGCAAATACCTTATGTCCTAGTTTTCCATAGCTGAAACATATTATATGTGAGGTGCGATAAGTAGATGATGATGTAGTAAAAAAATTTTAAAAAAATTTTATTTATTGTAAGGTTTATATCCTAACCAGCCCTATCATAGACTTTTCTTTGACCGTTTAATATCTGTTGCTCCTTGAATTGATTTTGATGATTACAAAGCATTTAAAATGGTTACAAATGATTTTCGCTTGAAAAAGACTTATTGCATTTCAGGGGCAAAATCATAATTTTATCAAATCCTGATTTGAAAGCATCAAGTGAGTCGACCCCAGGGGTCGACCTCCAAGCATGAGTCGACCCATGAGTCAACCTCTGCTGTTTTTAGGCCAAAATTATAGAACCATTATTTTCTACTGTTTTTCACAGAGGTCGACCCCATGAGTCGACCCATGAGCATGAGTCGACCCATGAGCATGAGTCGACCCATGTGTCGACTCCTGTGACGAAAAAGTTTCATAACGGCTAGTTTTTAACCCATTTTAAGTACATTTAATGCTTATTTAATGTGGACTAACGGCTCTATTTCAGCCCAGATTGCTCTCCATCATTTCTTAAAGCTATAAAAGGGATAAAAAGGTGGGAATAAAAAAAAAGAGAGATTTTTGAAAAGAGGATTTCAAGCATACTTTTCAGCCCTAAGCAAGAGCTCACTCAAAGCATTCAAAAAGCTTTTAATTCAAGCTCACCAACTCCTCAAGTGCTTATTCAAGTCTCCAACCACCTTGAGAAAATCGAAAAGAGCCTTCTTCTCCTTGAGTAAAGTGTATTTAAAGCCTCATTCACTCATTAAAAGGAGCTTCTTTTGTATTTTCTGTGCTATTGATTGTAATACTCTGTTTGAGTTTTTATTTTTATTTTGGAAGGGTTCCAAAACAAGAGAAGGTTGATCCGAACCTTGAATCGGAGTGTATTGGGTTGGCTTCTACCCGAAAAATAAGTGGACTAGCTTGGGATAGCTAGAGTCAAAGGTTCTGACGAGTGTATTCAAGTTAAATACAAGTTAGTGGATTAGAATTCTCAAGTAGGAGCTTGGGAAGTGGATGTAGGTGCAAGGTTGGCACCGAACCACTATAAATCCTCTTGTTTGTGTTATGCCTAATTGGTCTTCTTTAGAACTTCTTTATTCTCTTGCCTTCTTGCATTTAACCATTTGCCTAAAATCAACTATACTCTCTTTATTTATCTAGCTATTGTTAAACTATTTTCATAAGGTATAAGTTAAGTTTAAAATTTTTAGAACCCCAATTCACCCCCCCCTCTTAGGTTGCATAGCTGGGCAACAAGTGGTATCAAAGTCCGGTGCTCTAGCCCTACTTTGATCTAACCAATCAAAGAGCTAAAGATCTATGGCAACTCAAGTTGGCACTTCTCTAGCCGAGGGGCAGTCCACTAACCGACCTCCACTTTTTAATGGGTCCAACTATACCTATTGAAAATCTCAGATGAAAATCTTCATTCAAGCACTCGACTATGATATGTGGAGTATCATAGTAAACGGCCCTCACACACCCACTAAAATTATTGATGGTGTGGAATCAGCCAAACCCAAAAAAAAGTGGGATGAGGTTGATAAGAAAATGGCCCAACTAAATGCTAAAGCTATGAATGTTTTGTACTGTGCTCTTGATGCTAATGAATTTAATCGCATTTCAACTTGCTTGTCTGCTAAAGAAATATGGGATAGATTAGAAGTAACCCATGAAGGAACTAATCAAGTAAAGGAGTCCAAAATTAACATGCTCGTGCATAAATATGAACTTTTTAAAATGGAGCATGATGAGTCTATAACTGAAATGTTTACTCGCTTTACTGATATTATAAATAGTTTAAAGAGTCTTGGTAAGTCCTATTCTAACAGTGAGCTTGTAAGAAAGATTCTCAGGTCCTTACCAAGAACTTGAGAAGCCAAAGTGACCGCTATCCAAGAAGCCAAAGATCTAAATATCCTACCCTTGGAAGAACTTCTTGGATCATTGATGACACATGAGCTGAGCATGAAACAACATCAAGAGGAAGAAGTCAAAAAGAAGAGAACAATCACCCTCAAATCCATAACTCAACCAGATGAAGAAACTGATGACACCGAAAATAAAGAGCAGGATGAAGAGATGGCACTCATTACTAGAAGGTTCAAGAAGTTTTTGAGGAAAAGAAAACAAGGAATGAGGAAGAGGCCACTCACAAAAGGGGAACAGAGCAAAGAAAAGGATAAAGTCCAACCCCTTATCTGCTATGAATGCAAGAAATCGGAACACTTCAAGTCTGAATGCCCACAACTGAAGAAGGGTCTCAAGAAGTACAAGAAGAAGGCCATGATAGCCACTTGGAGTGGAAGTGATGACTCAAGCTCCGAAGAGGAAGACTCAACTGAACAAGCCAACTTGTGCCTTATGACACATGAAAATGAGGTAAATTCCGAAACTCCAAGTGACTTTACATTTGAAGAATTGCATGAAGCTTTTTATGATTTAATTGATGAACTAAAGAAACTAGGGATAAAGAACAAAGATCTAAAATTAAAAAATCAATCTTTACTAAAATAAAATGAAAGCATTTCAATTGAAAAATTTACCTTGTTTCAAGAAAATCAAAATTTAAAGAATGAAATTGCCAAGCTAAAACCAATAGTTAAAAAATTTATCTTGAGTTCTAATAAACTTAATATGATTCTTGAAAATCAAAAGGCCGTGTATGATAAGGGTGGACTTGGCTATAACCCCTTGAAGAAATAAAAGTATCTGAAAAATATCTATGTAAACTCTTCAAGTAACAAGTTTTCTAATATTACTTGCTTCAAATGTAGTAGAGTAGGACACAAGTCATACACTTGCTTCTCTAACAAATCTGTAAACTCAAATGTAAAGAAAATATGGGTTCCAAAAGGAACCATTATGACTAACCAAAAAGGACCCAAGAAAGCTTGGGTACCTAAAATAAAAACTTGACTTTTGCCTGCAGGTGTGTCTAGCATCCCAAGGAGAAAACAGAAAATGATATCTTGATAGCAGAAGCTCGAGACACATGACTGGTGATGAATTCCAATTCATCACACTTGATGCTAAGAATGGAGGGATGGTCACCTTTGGAGACAATGGTAAAAGAAAGATCATCGGTATAGGTAACATTGGTATCACTCCCTCCAAATACATTGAAAATATTTTGTTAGTAGATGGTTTAAAGCATAATTTACTAAGCATTAGTCAATTTTGTGATAAAGGATATAAAGTTATTTTTGAATCTTCTGTTTGCATTGTAACTAGTCCTATTAATGAAGGCATTAAATTTGTTGGACATAGACATGGTAATGTTTATATGGTAGATTTGAATGATCTATCCAAGATAAACATGCAATGCCTAGTATCCTTGAATGCCAAGATTAATGAGACTAGTTGGCTTTGGCATCGTAGGCTTGCACATATTAGCATGCATTCACTTTCAAAACTCATTAAGAAAGAATTGGTTCTTGGTTTGCCAAAATTAAACTTTGAAAATGATAGAATCTGTGATGCATGCCAACTAGGTAAACAAACAAGAGTTTCATTTAAATCTAAAAATATTGTTTCAACCTTTAGACCTTTAGAGCTATTGCACATGGATTTATTTGGACCTACTAGAACTACTAGTCTAGGAGGAAAATGATATGGTTTTATAATTATTGATGATTTCTCTTGTTTTACATGGGTTTTCTTTTTAGCACACAAGGATGAAACTTTTCAAGTTTTCTCTAAATTTTATCGAAAAGTCACAAATGAGAAAAGATTTTCAATTCAAAATATTCAAAGTGATCATGGAACCAAATTTGAAAATCAAGATTTTGAAAAATTTTGTGATGAAAAAGGAATAGGTCATAATTTTTCTGCACCTAGAACACCCCAACAAAATGGTGTAGTTGAAAAGAAAAATAGAACCTTAGAAGAAATGGCCCGTACCATGCTATGTGAAAGCAACCTTCCAAGATACTTTTGGGCAGAAGCTATTAACACAGCATGTTACATATTAAATCGTGCTTTAATTAGATAAATTTTAAAGAAAACCCCCTATGAGCTATGGAAAAGAAGAAAACCTAATATTGCATATTTTTGTATTTTTGGTTGCCGATATTTTGTATTAAATAATGGTAAAGAAAGACTTAAAAAATTTGATGCAAAATCTGATGAAGTAATTTTTCTTGGTTACTCCTCTAGTAAAGCTTTTAGGATTTTTAACAAAAGAACCTTAGTAGTAGAGGAGTCAATACATGTTGTCTTTGATGAAACTAACGATCTTCCTTCAAGGAAGAATGAAGGTGTTGATGATGCAGATCCTCTTATAGAAGGAATGAAGGAGATCACTCTGAAAGATTCAATAATTCAAGATGATGAGGAACATGAAGACAAATAGGATGAGGGAGGTGAAGAACAACAAGAACAACCTCAAGGTACAAATGACCTACCCAAAGAATGAAGGTATGTTCACAATCACCCTAAGGAGCTAATTATTGATGATCCTATGCATGGGGTTAGAACTCGTTCTTCACTTAAAGATGCATTCAATCATTTTGCTTTTATCTCTCATCTTGAACCTAAAACCATTGAAGAAGCTGAAAAAGATTATAACTGGATTAATGTAATGCAAGAAGAACTTAATCAATTTGAAAGAAATAATGTATGGACTTTAGTATCAAGACCTAAAAATTATTCAATAATTGGCATAAAATAGGTTTTTAGGAATAAATTAGATGAACATGAAAATGTAATAAGAAATAAAGCAAGATTGGTTGCTAAAGGTTATAATCAAGAAGAAGGAATTGATTTTGATGAGACCTTTGCACCTGTTGCTAGACTAGAGGCAATTAGACTTCTACTTGCATATGCTTGCTTTATAAAATTTAAATTATTTCAAATAGATGTCAAAAGTGCCTTTTTGAATGGATATATTACTGAAGAAGTCTATGTAGAACAACCTCCAGGTTTTGAAAATCATACTTTTCCTAATCATGTTTTTAAATTAAATAAAGCTCTATATGGTTTGAAACAAGCACCCAGGGCTTGGTATGAAAGGCTAAGTAAGTTCTTACTTAATAATGGTTTTTCAAGAGGCAATGTAGACACAACCCTTTTCATTAAAAAAAATCAAGATGATATATTAGTTATACAAATATATGTTGATGACATAATCTTTGGGTCTACTAATGAATCTCTTTGTCAAGATTTTGCAAAGCTCATGCAGGGGGAGTTCGAGATGAGCATGATGGGAGAACTTACATTCTTTCTCAGACTCCAAATCAAACAAACCAAGAAAGGAATCTTCATCACCCAAAGCAAGACACAAGGGAATTACTTAAAAGATTTGGAATGGAGAACTCCAAAGCAATTGGCACACTCATGAGCCCTTCATGTAAGCTTGACAAGGATGAAGAAGGTAAAAGTGTAGACTTAAAATTTTATAGAGGTATGATTGCCTCTCTACTGTATTTAACTGCTAGCAGACCTGATATTATGTTTAGTGTTTGTCTTTGTGCTCGATTTCAATCTAATCCTAAAGAATCTCACTTGAATGCTGTTAAAAGAATCCTTAGATATTTGAATGGTACTCAAACTCTAGAATTATGATACTCTAAGGACTCATTAATTGATTTAATAGGATATTCAGATGCTGATTTTACTGGATGTAGATTAGATAGAAAAAGTACTAGTGGAACTTGCCAATTTCTTGGAGTTAACCTAATCTCCTAGTTTAGCAAGAAACAAAATTCGATAGCACTGTCTACGGCCGAAGCCGAATATATTACAGCCAGAAGTTGTTGTGCTCAAATCTTGTGGATTAAGCAATAACTCGAAGATTTTGGTATCAAACTTAATGAAACTCCCATAAGATGTGATAACACTAGTGCTATAAATCTTACCAAAAATTCAATTCAGCATTCTAGGTCTAAACATATTGAAATCATGCATCATTTTATAAGAGAACATGTTCAAAATAAAGACATAATTCTTGACTATGTTTGTACTGAAAAATAATTAGCCGACATCTTTACAAAGGTCCTAAGTGAAGATAGATTCTGTGAAATTAGGAGAGAACTAGGAATCCTTGATCCATCTGCTTAAATGTCTCTCTAATCCCAAGGAATCAATGTCAAAAACTTCTTGAACTTAATTCTCACCATTTCTCCTGGGCTTAAAAGCTCAAAATTATCATTATCATAATTGATCATTGAGCAAATATCCTTCTCCTAAAGTTTCAAATTTTTTAAGAATTGTCTCATCATTTTTTTGAGTTTCAATGTGCCATGAGTCGACCCCTAGGGTCGACCTAAGGGCAAACTTATAGTTTTTGGCCAAAATCCCACGGGCTCCTTCTTTTTATTGAAAATCCATCCTTTGAGCCAACCCATTCCACTGTCTTCTTCCTCCCTCCAAGCCATAGGTCCCCTTCTCTTCTTCTCCAAACCCAAGTCCTTTCCCAAGACTCTTCTCCCATCACCCCTTACACCTCAAATCGACCCTTAGGAATCAAGCTCTTCCCCTTCTCCACCATTGTTTGGAGCGGATTGAGCGTGCCCTAGATTCTACCCTTCTCTTCCAAATTGGGGTATCACTCCTCCAAAAATCCCTATCCTTCCACTAGAAACTCTTCATCTCACCCTCATATTTGCTCTCTCAAGCTCCGTGATAGTCTCATCAGTGCAAATGGCTCCTAAAATGAAGCTCCCACAAAGAACGAAGTCGATCCGCGAGTTGGAAGAAGGCGTGCGCAGGAAGAGACAGGCAACCCAGACCTCATCAGCTTCAATCCCTGCTTCGACATCTGCTCCAGCTTCTTCTCGGTCTCCATTAAGCCCCAGTAAGATTCCCTTATCTGATAGAAAAGTAGAATCCGGGAAAAACGTAGATTTCAAATTTTTTGAAAAAGAGGGGTTCTCTATCGGTTCAAAAATCAAAGATCAAGGTTGGAGATTCTACTGCTCACTTAAAGAAATTACCTATGTGGATTTGGTTAGGGAATTTTATCTGAACTTGAGCTATGGCAATGCAACAGTAACATCCACTGTTAAGGGTATAGAAATCTGTCTAGATCCTGTACTTTTGGGAGAAATTCTTCATTTACCCTGTGAGGGATACTCAAACATGGAACTCCCAGTCAAGGAAGAAGAAATTAATGTGATTCTAGGAAGAACCTTCTCGGGAAGCCTAAACAAACTAGAGGCCAAGATCCTTTCCATTAAGATGAGGATACTACATCAAATGGTAACAAAGCTTTTCTTCCCTAGAAGTGGTAGACATGACCTCCTCTCAGGCCGAGACATCTGCATTATATTTCATGTGATTACCCAAACCCCTCTAAACCTCCCAGCATTAATGATTGAGGCCATAAGAGAAACCCTGAATAGATCCAAGGCACATCTGCCTTTCGGTATGGCCCTCACTTTGGTATTCAGGAGGTTTGGAGTTAGTTTTGAGGGGGAGGCAGTAGCTAGGCTTTCTCACTCTGACACCATCAACCAACATACTCTGCACCGCATGGGATTTACTAAGACTGATGGTGGTTGGACTAAAGGTGTAGAAGAGAGAGCTGAGGATAGAGCTGAAAAAGAAAGACCATCTTCACCCCTCCATGATCTCAGGGCAGCATCTCCAGACATTCAGTTCATTTCAGATCATGAGGTTGGCCCATCAGAGTCTACGAGGAGGCACACCCCAGTCCGACAGTCAGACAGCAGAGCACATCCCTCAGAGATCAGATTAGTTGATGACCAGATAGAGATGATCTCTCAACATGTGGCTTCTTTACTATCTCGACAGATGGATACTTCAGCTTCTGCTCAGGGATCGACAGTTCATGATATATCTGATCAGACATTGATCCCTCACATCTCCACTATCTTCCAGATGATTACAGATTAGTCAGCTCGTATCGAGCAGCTTGAGGGTTGTGTGGTGAGACTGACTGCCAGGGTATTCGACTTACAGAGGCAAGTTTTGGCTCTTGCCCATCCACATCCCACTTCGGACATCACTGAGGTCTCAGACCTATCTGCGGAGGCAGCCAGACTTAGAGGAGTCTTGGAGAGTGGATTTGATTTTCTGAGGAGAGAGATCAGAGGCTCTAGTGAGCATGCATCCACCCAGTTCACTGTACTGCTTCAGTCTGTTTCAAGAGCCTTAAACCTTCTGGACACTATCAAACTATCACTTGCAGCACAGTCCATTGCTTCGCAACCTTCAGGATCTTCTCACCCGCCCACTCGTGCCGGCACCTCCACTCATGGCAGAGGCAGACGGGGTCGAGGTCGAGCCCTTGGTCATGATCCATCATCTCCTCACCCCATCTCTGATTCATCTGACTCTGATCCATCCAGTCATGATCTCTACTAGATCCTGTTTAGCTAGTCTTTAGTTTTAGTCTAGGAACTATCTTTTGGGCCATGTAATGACGTTGACTGATTGACTTTTGCATTTTGGTATATTTATTGGAACAACTATGTGGTATCAGTCACTTTTTGATTATAAATATATACTCCTTGACTTTCAATGAATGACTTTCAAATTGAGTTGCTTTTAATAATGTGCATGCAACATAACTCATATCCATGATGTAAAATACTATGAATTGTAATATGGTATCCAATTGATATATCTTTTATGTTTGCCATATTAAGGGGGAGTAAAATAATAAGCAATTAAGAAACAAGCAATTAGCAAAGGAAGAAATAGAGTAAATATATTAAAAAAAAAGGGAGTAAAGAATCTCTTTTGATGCTGTCAAAAAGGGAGAGAAGTAATCAAATGAGCAAATGAGATATTTTCAAATAAATAAGCAGATATTTTCAAATGAGCAAATGAGCAAATTTTCAAAAGATGAGCAACTGAGCAAATTTTCAAAAGATGAGCACATGAGCAAATTTTCAAAAGTAAATTTTGAAAATGTTAAGCAATTGAGAAATAATTAAATGAGCAAATGATTCTTTTTTTCAAATGAGCAAATTTTAAAATTTTTGAATTGAGTAATTTTCAATTGAGCAAATTTTCAAATGAGCAAATGAGTAAATTTTCAAATTGTTAAGCAATAAGCAAATTGTTCGGCAAATAAGCAACACAAGCAAATGGGCACATGTATCATGTGCCAAAGAATCAATATTCTTTTCAAGCAAATGCATTTATAAGCAATTTTTAAATTGGTAGCAAATTTTCCATTTATCCTCAAACTACCTATGATGCATTTCATTCCAATACATGGCTATAATATTCAAATAATGCATCTTCATAACTTTGAAATTCATGCTCAAGGTTTTATATATATGCTTTTGCTCAAGTATTTTATCATCATCAAAAAGGGGGAGATTGTTGCTCCTTGGATTGATTTTGATGATTACAAAGTATTTGAAAGGGTTACTAATGATTTTCATTTGAAAAAGACTTATTGCATTTCAGGGGCAAAATCATAATTTTATCAAATCCTGATTTGAAAGCATCAAGTGCTAGAACAAAAGATTTGTGATCCATTAGTGAAAATTTTATAGTTTTTGGACATGTATTTTGAAAGATATCCATGTTTGAAAATTTGAGTCGACCCTATGAGTCGACTCATGGCACAAAGGGCTGATTGGCACACAAAATTTTTTGGCTGGCACAGTCTGTGAGTAGACCCGAGGGGTCGACCTCCGGGCATGAGTCGACCTATGAGTCGACCTCTGTTGTTTTTAGGCCAAAATTACAGAACCATTATTTTCTGCTATTTTTCACAGAGGTCGACCCCATGAGTCGACCCATGAGCATGAGTCGACCCATGAGTCGACCCCTGTGATGGAAAAGTTTCGCAATGGCTTGTTTTTAACCCATTTTAAGTGTATTTAATGCTCATTTAATGTGGACTAATGACTCTATTTCAGCCCAGATTGCTCTCCACCATTCCTTAAAGCTATAAAAGGGACAAAAAGGTGGGAATCAAAAAGAAGAGAGATTTTTGAAAAAAAGATTTCAAGCATACTTTTCAGCCCTAAGCAAGAGCTCACTCAAAGCATTCAAGAAGATTTTAATTCAAGCTCACCAACTCCTCAAGTGCTCATTCAAGTCTCCAACCACCTTGAGGAAATCGAAAAGAGCCTTCTTCTCTTTGAGTAAAGTGTATTTAAAGCCTCATTCGCTCATTAAAAGGAGCTTCTTTTATATTTTCTGTGCTATTGATTGTAATACTCTATTTGAGTTTTTGTTTTTATTTTGAAAAGGTTCCAAAACAAGGGAAGGTTGATCCGAACCTTGAATCAGAGTGTATTGGGTTGGCTTGTACCCGAAAAATAAGTGGACTAGCTTGGGATAGCTAGAGTCAGAGGTTCCGACGAGTGTATTCAAGTTGAATACAAGTTAGTGGATTGAAATTCTCAAGTAGGAGCTTGGAGAGTGGATGTAGGTGCAAGGTTGGCACCGAACCACTATAAATCTTTTTATTTGTGTTGTGCCTAATTGGTCTTCTTTAGAACTTCTTTATTCTCTTGCCTTCTTGCATTTAACCATTTGCCTAGAATCAACTATACTCTCTTTATTTATCTAGCTATTGTTAAATAATTTTTATAAGGTATAAGTTAAGTTTAAAATTTTTAGAAACCCAATTCACCCCCCCCTCTTGGGTTGCATAGCTGGGCAACAATATCATTTGTAGCTTATCTGAACTATATGTGAATTTTTCTACCAAGAATTTTAATTTTTTAACTTTCTTCTTTAAGATTTTTTTTTCTTTCTTTAATTTATTATTTTTTAAAATATTTCTTCTTTTTCTTTGATTAATACCTCATTCTTAGCTTTCAAATTTTTATTTTTTAGACTTATCTTTCTAAATTCTTTTATTAGATCATAAAAAGTATCTTGAAGTTCATCAAAAGTAAATTCTAAAAAAAGTTCAGAGGATACCTCGTCATCCAAGGCCATAGGTAGAAATTTGCTTCATTTTGGGTTTCCCTTTCAAAGCTAGACTCATCACTGTCGATCCATGTTGCTACTATAGCCTTCTTCTTAGTTTTTTTGAATGATTTCTTCAAGATTGGACAGTCAGTCTTGAAGTATCTCAGTTTCTTACATTCATAGCACAATGGTGATTCTTTCTCTTTCTCTTTCTCTTTGTTTGGCTTTTCCTTGATCAAGTTTCTTCTCTTGAATCCTTGCCTTCTTCTTTTCATAAATTTTTTGAACTTTCTGATTACAAGTGCCATATCCTTACTGTCATCATCATCTTCGGAGGACTGACTTTCATCTTCTTCAATTACACTAGACTTTAGGGCAATGGTTTTCTTCTTTCGATTCTCATCTTCATTATACTGTCCCATTGTCAATTTGTGTGTCATTAGGGATCTGATTAGTTCCTCTAGTGGCAATTTGTTCAGAGCTTTTGCCTCTTGAATGGCTATGACTTTTGCTTCTCATGTTTTAGGTAATAACATGAGAATCTTCCTTACCAATTTATTGTTATCATAAACTTTACCTAGGCTTTTTGGTCTATTAATGATATCAGTAAAACATGTAAACATACTAATAATTAATTTAGTGAGATCCATTTTAAATAATTCATACTGATATACAAGCATGTTGATTTTTGATTCTTTTACTTGATTTGTCCCTTCATGCATTGCCTCAAGTCTGTCCTAATTTTTTTTTGCTGAATTGCATGTAGAAATTTGATTAAACTCATTAGCATCAAGGGCATAATAAAATACATTCATTATCTTGGCATTCAGTTATGCAAGTTTCTTATCCATTTCATCCCAATTCTTCTTGGATTTCATTTAGCAATGCCATTCACAATGATTATAGGTGTGTGTGGTCCATTGATTATGACACTCCATATATCATAATCAAGGGCTTGTATGAATATGCGCATGCGAGCTTTTCAATAGATGTAATTCGACCCATTGAAAAGAGATAGCCTATTGATGGACTGCCCTTCAGCAAGTGAGCCTCCTAATTGAGTTGTCATAATCTTTTTCTCTAAATCATGAGATCAATAACTAACAAAGAATCAAGGCTCTAATACCAATTGTTGTCCAGCCGAGCAACCGAAAAAGGGGGGTGAATTGGATTTTTTAAAACTTAAAATAAATATGTGCAGAGTCAACCTATTTAAAGCTTAGTGAAGTGATAGAGTGAGATCTAAATATATATGTAAATGAGAAAAAAGAAGCCACACACATAAAGACATAGAAATTTTATAATAGTTTGGCGCATCTCGAGTACCTACATCCACTTCCCAAGCTACCCTTTGAAAATTCTACTATAATCTCTTCAAGATTATAGTTAGATAGTTTTGTCAGACTCACTATCTACAAATCTAATTGGTTTTAAATTAGAAGCATCAACCACAATCTTTATAAGCCTTAACCCAAGGCTCACAATCGAATTCAAGGACTGGATTCAACCTATCCCTTAGTTTCAGCCTCAGCTGAAACTAAATACAATATTTTAAAAAATAGAAAAAATTACAATAAATTTACTCCTCAAACTGAACTGATTTGTTGTCGTTGCAATTAGATGGTTGTGGACTTGAATACCTGCAATCAAAGCTCTTTGTCCTCTTTTTAATGCTCTAAAAGAATCAAGAGAATATTGGTTGAAAGTTGGTGAATACTCTTGATGGTAATTAATGTAGATTTCCTCTCTTTTTTAGATGAACAGTATATCTCTTGTGTTTTCTTGACTTTTCTTTTATCCTTTCATCATTCTCTTCAAGCTCTAAGTATTTTGAACTTGATTCTAGCCATTTATGACCACTGGAGGTGGAAAATAGCCATTGAAAGCTTTTTGTAGGCAAAAAATAGCATCTGCGAAAGTAGTCGTTAAGGCTATCAGACAGCATCGAGTCAGCTCGGATTGACCTTGAGTCAGCTCGAACAATATTTTTCAAACTTTTATTATTCTGTCTGACTGAGGGAGCTGACTCAATTTCACCTTCGAGCTGGCTCGAATAGCTTTCCTCAAAAATCTATATTCTATTTTTTTGAGAGAGCTGGCTCAGATCTATCTTCGAGCTAGCCCAACTTGCATTCTTCAGAACTCTTCTTTCTGTCGACCTGATAGAGCTGGCTTGGTTCCAGTTTCAAGCTGGCTCGACTATCAGAATCTAAAAATACCTTTTTTGTTACCTTGAGAGAGCTGGCTCGGATCCATCTTGAGCAGGCTCAGCTGCGTGCCAAGCCAAAATAGTGAAGGCATATCATGTCAGAGTCGGCTCAATTTCTTGGATGAGTCGGTTTGAATACATTGGGCTAGTTGTTCTTATATCAAACCTCTCCAAACTCAGTTTCTCTTGACTCAAATGATCTTCAATTGTATTAGAAGTCTCTTCATGGCTTTTTTTTTTCTATAAAAATATTCTTTAACAAACTTTGAAAGATATTAGTATCGAAATATGCTCTAATATTTTATGATCATCAAAATCATTTCTGAAAGCAATAAAACTTGATTATACATGGATTTAAATATATTTTTGATAGATTTTTATAGATGTATCTCAATTGAAGAATTGATGTTTGAATTAGGTTCAGATTTGAATCTATTTGATAGAGTTTTAGATCTATTTTGGGCGACATATTTGCATATGTTTGATTACATCTTAAACTAAAAAATTTTTCTATGCAATCATACATATTTTTTGAATAAATTTTTATGTTATTTTAGATCTAAATTAGATGATTTATATGCTATATAAATTTTAGTTTCAGATCTAAAATAATTGTGACATTATGTAATGATCTAATTAGATTAAATAAAATTCTGCATGCCGTCATGTTATGAATATGATATGAACCAGAAGTTTTTCTTTTACATATATGATATGTAGTGTAGAATTATTCTTAATAGCCAAGTCTTTGAATTGAATTGATTACCATGGCCGTCCGACCATAAAAGGAAGCAGGGATTAAAGTTCCTCTCTTGTTCAATTGATGGGTTCTCTTATGACATATAGAGGTACCGATGTGATTATAACTCTTGAAGAAGAACAGTGAAAGGAACCATTTGAAATTATTCTAATCATAAATTAGTTTAGATTCGATCTAAGAGATTTTTTAGATCTGAATATCAGAGAAAATTAATGACATATGATGTAAGTTTTGCATAAAATCTTTTGTAAAATAGTTTTACAAATTGAAATAGTTTCAACATAGAATTTCATATACTTAATTGAGAATTAAAATATAAAAATTAAAAATTTAGATTTGAAAATTGAAGATCTTAAGATACCTCATAAATCATTGGGGCTATGGGTTAGCTTAAATCTAGATTAGACCTAGGGTTCGAAATAAATATGAATTAAATAGAGAAATAGATTAAATCTAATCAAGAGTTGAATTAAATTAGGTCAAGATTCCTCTAGATCAATCTTAATAGTTGTATCTTGATCAAATCTATATTTTAACCATACCAAATGGATTTGATTGTAGCTCAGTGATCGATCTCAAGTCTTTTGGCTAACCAAATCGAAACTAATCGATTAATTGATGTCTAAGTTAAGTTCGATAGTATAACTGGTGGTTTTTAATTAGAGACATACTTACTTGACCTATATGGTGTCTAAGGCAAGCATTGGCTACCTTCCCATTGATCTCACTTATCTGACTAATTCGATAGATTATATTTTGATTGGATCGCTGATTGATTCAAGTTGACTCATGCCATTAAGATTAATCAGTGTGACTGATTTAGGTATTCTTGAACCAGCTTGTTTCTAGTCCTCTTCAATGACTTGATGAAGTTAGTGAGAGGATTATCGAAATACTGGTTAACCTTTTCTCTTTATTCTAAATCAATTAATTAAATCTTCTAAATTATTAGATCCTTAAAATGATATAGTTATGGGGATAACTAGTTTATAGCTTTCTATTAAGGTACATGATAATGGATCTAGTATTCTAAATAAGTATTGAAGGTGCCACACGCCTGGCATTTATTAAGTATTGAAATTATTATTCATCATATGATGACCTCATTGTGTCTTTCAAATTAATGGTCAGGTTGGTCGAGCCACACTCAGACCTGAGCATCCATTTGTTAGATGCACTTGGTATGGTCATGTTAATGGTTGGATCTAACCAAAATTTTCAGTGGAGGCACCACACGCCTGCTGAAGAGAAGTTTGAGGTAAAATATATTACTAAAAATTATTTAGAAAAATAATTGATTAAGAACCTACACATAGATGCACAGGGATTGGTCGAGCCACACTCGAGCCTATGTACAGTCTATGTAGATTCTAGTACCTGCTAAGAGATTAATGTAATTTCTTAAATTAGAGGTAGAGGCTACCAATTTGTATAAAAAAAATAAAAAAATTTTTGGACTAAAGTTCAAGTCTTTAGGATTAAATAATTTATATACTAATGAGGTCTTGTATTTTTTTCAGCAATGGCTAACACTTTATGGCTCCGCTCACTATTGGACAGCAACAAGCTCACCAGACCTAATTTCAATAGTAGGTATCGAATCAAGATCGTCTTCGAGTATGAGAGGATTTTGTATGTACTTACAGATCTGGCACCTAAAGAGTCCACCTCAAATGCTTATGGTGCGGTCAGAGATACTTATTAGAAGTGGCTCAATGATCGAGTCACTGTGTGTTGCATTATGAGAGCGGTGATAAACGACAAGTTCAATTGAAAATTTGAGGATGCTCAGCCAGAGAAAATTCTTCAAATATTGACGAATCCTTTGGCAATCCTGACGATGTTGAGAGGCACAAAACATCTTATGCTATCTTCAACATCCGAATGAGGGAGGGGGTATCGGTCACTGATCATGTACTATACATAATCGAGTAGATCGAGCTCCTAAGCAAACTCGAATTTTTCTTGCATGAGCAACTAGAAAAAGATGCGATCCTTAATTCTTTGTCCAAGTCCTATCTACGCTTTCTTAGTCATTATAGAATGACTAAGCCTATAGTAAACTATCATGGTTTGCTAAGATTACTATAGACCTTTGAGAAGGATAACTAGCTTCAAAAGGAGTCGATGAATATGGTGGGTGGTTCCTCTTTTGGACGTCGTCCCTTTAAGAAAGGGAAGAAGAAGAATAAGAAGAAGGTGTAGCATGCTGGAACTCCAAAGCTCAATAGAGCATGAAGTTAAAAGTTGACAAGAGTTAGGAAGAGTACTTCTTTTTGTAAGAAGTTGGGACACTGAAAGAGAAATTATCCTCAGTATCTAGCCTCCCTTGACCCCAACAGGCCAAATAAGAAAAATACACAATCGATTATGGGACAAGGTACTTATATGATAACTCCTTGTAATTTCTCTATGTATGATACTACTATCTGGATATTGGATATCGGAAGTCTAATTAACATTTGTAATTCGTTACAGAGACATCAGGTTAGTAGGAAATTCAGAAACAACAAATGGTTCTTGAATGTTAGAGATGGAAGTTTTGTTCCAATTTCAACTCTAGAAGCTATTCAGCTTATTTTTGAGTCTAGAGTTATCATGTTAGATGATTGTCATTATTATCCTTTCTTTTTTATGAATGTCATCTCTGTTGGCCTTTTAGCCAAAATTGGTTTTAGTCTTTTAATAAAGGATGAATTTTTTGATATCATTCTGAATGGTACTATAATTTTATATGGATAATTAAAACATAACATATACCTTCTATCACAACTTATTAGTGTAATGTACACATCTAATAAATATCCTAAAGTAGATAATGTCAGCAATGCTTATCTTTGGCATTGTCGGCTAGGTCATGTAAACAAAAATAGGATGGACAAGTTAACTAAAGAGGGAATCCTCGATATTGATGATTGAGAATCATTACAGATCTGTGAATCTTGTCTTCTTGGTAAGATAATAAAGTCATCTTTTAAAGAAAAAGGTAAGCGAGCTACTGATATTTTGAGTCTAGTACATAATGATGTATGTGGATCCATGAGCATAAGTGCCAAAGATGAATTTAACTACTTCATTATTTTCATTGACGATCTATCGAGGTATGGGTATGTCTATCTTATGAAATATAAGTCTAAATCTTTTGAAATATTCAAACGATTCTGTAGTGAAGTAAAAAAATAAACTAGAAAGAGTGTTAAAACTCTTTGATCTAATCAAGAAGGAGAATACCTTACCAGTGAATTCTTGATATATCTAAAGAAGAATGAGATTCTCTCTCAATGGACTCCTCTAGATATACTACAATATAATGGGATATCAGAAAAGAAAAATTGAACACTATTATATATGGCTCAATCCATGATGGACTTTATGACTCTGCCAATCTCCTTCTGAGGGTATGCTCTAGAAATTGCTTGCTATGTACTGAACAAAGTTCTAAGTAAGTCTATCAATAAAACTTTACATAAGATATGGATAAGATATTGTTGGAAAATATATCCTAAAGCCTATCATCTAAGTAGTAGATGATTAGAATTAGTATATGAATTATCTAATAATAATAGTTATTTGGCAAGTTCATCATAAAAGTTTTATCTTCCTTAAATGAACTCCTAAATTATGATGAAGTCCATAGAACTACAATCAATCGATAAAGGAGGATTTATCGGATGGTTCTTAAATTGTTCACGATCAAATGATAAGTTATTAACAAGGACGATAACTTATCAAGTGTAGGTCGCTGTATGCCATATGCGTTGGTTGTCCTCATACCCAAGTAGTGTGGAGACACTGATATGGCATCCAGGTGAGATGTAGGAGTATATCTATATTGAATGTGACCAATGTAATACTCTACTGTCAAGAGTAGTTAGCTAAGACCAATGGGTATAAGTGTCCCTCTGACCTGAGATCACCACGGTGACTTGCAAGCAACTCACTGTGCTTTGATGCCGGACTGCCTGTATTTTTAATATAGGTTCGAAAGATTTTTGGGTACAGTCAAGTACTTATGAAGTTGGTGTATGAGTCAAGATGGGATTGACCACTCCTAATTAACTTCAGAAAGAGAATATCTCGTTGTGTTTCAATTTAGCAAAACCTAGGTCTGGGTAATCCTCGTGAGGAGTCACGGGATTTGCAAAATTTTGAGACACAATAGAGATGACTTGTATGAATGATTGACAGCATACTCAAAGTCATCTTGAGTATTATTGATCAAAAAGATAAATTATACGATAACCATGGGTCAGGGTTCTTAGAATGATGCTTTGCATACATTCGACCTATCTGGACGTCGGAAACCATTGCTAGATGGTTACTTCGACTGGTACAGAAATTGATTCCTGTGCTACCATCTTAGGTTCAAACCTATAGAGTCATACACATAAGAGGTTGTAACCTAATCAGATGGTTAATCGATGATTGAGAATCATTCTAAGGTTAAACAATCAATGTGATTGATGTTTGACCTAATGCAAGTGTTGTAGGAGAATCATTAGCAATTGGATTGCTAATTGGCTCAATCTGATTGAGCAATTGGACTGAGATCAAATCTAATTGAATATAATTTAATTAGAATTAGTTTGAATTTAATTAGATTAAGTCTAATTGGTTTATTGGATAAGCCAGTTGCAAGGGAGAACAAGTCCCTGTTTGACTAGGACTTATATGCACCTAATTTCTAATTAAGTTAGGATTTAAATTAAATATGATTAAATCTAATTTAATTAGACTCTTAGTTAGACTAAGATCACCATTAATTAGGTTATAATTAATTTAAATTGGGTTCATAGTATTTGACCTAATCTAAATAAGAATCCTAGTTAGACTAGGATTCCATCTTCTCTTGCACCACCTAAAAAAATCAAAACCCACGCCCACTAATTAATTCCAGCTAATTTTTTTATGATTTTTATATCTAAGAGAAGTAATCTCACACTTCTTATTCTAGATATTTGAATTAGATTTGATCTGATTCAATATGAAAATTAATTTGGTTCATTGTGGAAAGTGGTTTAGCTTATTTCTCTTTTTGAAAGAGTCCCTCTTCACAAGGACTCTTCCCTCCCTTTCTTGTGCCAACCTTTTCCATGTTTATCCTCCTTTTTGTTGCCCTTTTTTTGGTTATTTTCATGCTATCCACAAAATAAATGAGATAGGGGGCATCCAAGAGTTGGACGCCCCAAGGACTCCTTGTTAGACTAGGTCTTATGACCTAGTCTGCCATAAAAAAAGAGGCCGCCCCATATGCCATGATATAGGAGTCAAAAATTTATAGAAAATTGAGAGAATTACCAGAGGAGAACGAGGAAGACCTGGGAGGTTTTAGGCACCAAAATTCATGGAGGAGAGTCCTCTAACAAGAGATCAAAAGTTGATGTCTTGTAGAGAATAAAGGTAAGAGAGAAGATTATCTTCTCTTATTGGTTTTCTTTCATATTTTTTCCACTTTTGTTGCTCCTTGGATTGATTTTGATGATTACAAAGTATTTAAAGGGGTACTAATGATTTTTTCTTGAAAAAAACTTATTGCTTTTCAGAGGCAAAATCATAATTTTACCAAACCCTGATTTGAAAGCATCAAGTAATAGAACAAAAGATTTGTGATCCATTGGTAAAAATTTTATAGTTTTTGGACATGTATTTTGAAAGATATTCATGATTAAAAAATTTGAGTCGACCCATGAGTCGACTCATAGCACAATGAGCTGATTGGCACGCAGATTTTTTTGGCTGGCACAGTCTGTGAGTCGACCCCATGGGGTCGATCCCCAGGCATGAGTCGATCCTATGAGTCGACCCCTGCTATTTTTAGGCCAAAAATTACAGAACCTTATTTTCTGCTGTTTTTCCACAGAGGTCGACCCATGAGTCAACCCATGAGCATGAGTCGACCCATGAGTCGACCCCTGTGATGGGAATGTTCTACAACGGTTAGTTTTTAACCCATTTTAAGTGCTTTTAATGCTCATTTAATGTGGTCTAACGGCTCTATTTCAGCCCAGATTATTCTCCACCATTCCTTAAAGCTATAAAAGGGACAAAAAGATGAGAATCATCAAGTAGAATCAAAAAGAGAGATTTTTGAAAAGAGAATTTCAAGCTTACTTTTCAGTCCTAAGCAAGAGCTCACTCAAAGGATTCAAGAAGCTTTTAATTCAAGCTCACCAACTCCTCAAGTGCACATTCAAGTCTCCAACCACCTTGAGAAAATCAAAAAGAGCTTTCTTCTCTTTGAGTAAAGTGTATTTAAAGCCCCATTCGCTCATTTAAGGAGCTTCTTTTGTATTCTCTGAGCTATTGATTGTTATACTCTGTTTAAGCTATTATTTTTATTTTGGAAAGATTCCAAAACAAGGGAAGATTGATCCGAATCTTGAATCGGAGTGTATTGGGTTGGCTTGTACCCGAAAAATAAGTGGACTAGCTTGGGATAGCTAGAGTCAGAGTTTCTGACGAGTATATTCAAGTTGAATACAAGTTAGTGGATTGGAATTCCCAAGTAGGAGCTTGGGGAGTGGATGTAGGTGCAAGGTTGGAACCGAACCACTATAAATCTTTTTGTTTGTGTTGTGCCTAATTGCTCTTCTTTAGAACTTCTTTATTCTCTTGCATTCTTGCTTTTAATCATTAGCCTTGAATCAACTATACTCTCCTTATTTATTTAGCTATTGTTAAATATTTTTCATAAGACATAAGTTAAGTTTAAAATTTTTAGAAATTCAATTCACCCCCCCTCTTGGGTTGCATAGCTGGGCAACAAGTGGTATCAGAGCCCGGTGCTCTAGCTCTACTTTGATCTAACCAATCAAAGAGCTAAAGATCTATGGCAACTCAAGTTGGCACTTCTCTAGCCGAGGGGCAGTCCACTAACCGACCTCCACTTTTCAATGGGTCCAACTATACCTATTGAAAAGCTCGGATGAAAATCTTCATTCAAGCACTCGACTATGATATGTGGAGTATCATAGTAAACGGCCCTCACACACCCACTAAAATTGTTGATGGTGTGAAATCAGCCAAACCCGAAAAGGATTGGGATGAGGTTGATAAGAAAATGGCACAACTAAATGCTAAAGCTATGAATGTTCTATATTGTGCTCTTGATGCTAATGAATTTAATCGCATTTCAACTAGCTTGTCTGCTAAAGAAATATGAGATAGATTAGAGGTAACCCATGAAGGAACCAATCAAGTAAAGGAGTCCAAAATTAACATGCTCGTGCATAAATATGAATTGTTTAAAATGGAGCATGACGAGTCTATAACTGAAATATTTACTTGCTTTACTGATATTATAAATGATTTAAAGAGTCTTGGTAAGTCCTATTCTAACTGTGAGCTTGTAAGAAAGATTCTCAGATCCTTACCAAGAACTTGAAAAGCCAAAGTGACCGCCATCCAAGAAGCCAAAGATCTAAACATCCTACCCTTGGAAGAACTTCTTGGATCATTGATGACACATGAGCTGAGCATGAAACAATATCAAGAGGAAGAAGTCAAAAAGAAGAGAACAATCACCCTCAAATCCATAGCTCAACCAGATGAAAAAACTGATGATACCGAAAATGAAGAGCAGGATGAAGAGATGGCACTCATTACCAGAAGGTTCAAGAAGTTTTTGAGGAAAAGAAAATAAGGAATGAGGAAGAGGCCACTCACAAAAGAGGAACAGAGCAAAGAAAAAGACAAAGACCAATCCCTTATCTGCTATGAATGCAAGAAACTGGGACACTTCAAGTCCGAATGCACACAATTGAAGAAGGGTCCCAAGAAGTACAAGAAGAAGGCCATGATGGCCACTTAGAGTGGGAGTGATGACTCAAGCTCCGAAGAGGAAGACTCAACTGAACAAGCCAACTTGTGCCTTATGGCACACGAAAATGAGGTAAATTCTGAAACTCCTAGCGACTTTACATTTGAAGAACTGCATGAAACTTTTTATGATTTAATTGATGAACTAAAAAAACTAGGGATAAAGAACAAAGATCTAAAATCAAAAAATCAATCTTTACTAAAACAAAATGAGAGCATTTCAATTAAAAAATCTATCCTGGTTCAAGAAAATCAAAATTTAAAGAATGAAATCACCAAGCTAAAATCAATAGTTAAAAAATTCACCTTGAGTTCAAACAAACTTAGTATGATTCTTGAAAATCAAAAGGCCGTGTATGATAAGGCTGGACTTGGCTATAACCCCTTGAAGAAACAAAAGTATCTAAAAAATATCTATGTAAACTCTTCAAGTAATAAGTTTTCTAATATTACTTGCTTCAAATGTGGTAGAGTATGACACAAGTCATACACTTGCTTCTCTAACAAATCTATAAACTCAAATGTAAAAAAAATATGGGTTCCAAAAGGAACCATTATGACTAACCAAAAAGGATCCAAGAAAGCTTGGGTACCTAAACCAAAAACTTGACTTTTGCCTGCAGGTGTGTCTAGCATCCCAAGGAGCAAACAGGAAGTGGTATCTTGATAGCGGATGCTCGAGACACATGACTGGTGATGAATCCCAATTCATCACACTTGATGCTAAGAATGGAGGGATGATCACCTTTGGAGACAATGGTAAAGGAAAGATCATCGGTATAGGTAACATTGGTATCACTCCCTCCAAATACATTGAAAATATTTTGTTAGTAGATGGTTTAAAGCATAATTTACTAAGCATTAGTCAATTTTGTGATAAAGGATATAAAGTTATTTTTGAATCTTCTATTTGCATTGTAACTAGTCCTATTAATGATGGTATTAAATTTGTTGGACATAGACATGGTAATGTTTATATGGTAGATTTGAATGATCTATCCAAGATAAACATGCAATGCCTAGTATCTTTGAATACCAAGATTAATGAGACTAGTTGGCTTTGGCATCGTAGGCTTGCACATATTAGCATGCATTCACTTTCAAAACTAATTAAGAAGGAAGTGGTTCTTGGTTTGCCAAAATTGAATTTTGAAAAGGATAGAATCTGTGATGCATACCAACTAGGTAAACAAACAAGAGTTTCATATAAATCTAAAAATATTATTTCAACCTCTAGACCTTTAGAGCTATTGCACATAGACTTATTTGGACCTACTAGAACTACTAGTCTAGGAAAAAAATGATATGATTTTGTAATTATTAATGATTTCTCTCGTTTTACATGGGTTTTCTTTTTGGCACACAAGGATGAAACTTTTCAAGTTTTCACTAAATTTTACCAAAAAGTCACTAATGAGAAAAAATTTTTAATTCAAAATATTTGAAGTAATCATAGAACTGAATTTGAAAATCAAGATTTTGAAAAATTTTGTGATGAAAAAGGAATAGGTCACAATTTTTCTGCACCTAGGATATCTCAACAAAATGGGGTAGTAGAAAGGAAAAATAGAATCCTAGAAGAAATGGCCCATACCATACTATGTGAAAGCAACCTTCCAAGATACTTTTGGGCGGAAGCTATTAACACGGCATGTTACATTTTAAATTGTGCTTTGATTAGACAAATTTTAAAGAAAACCTCCTATGAGCTTTGGAAAGGAAGAAAACCTAATGTTGCATATTTTCATATTTTTGGTTGTCGATGTTTTGTATTAAATAATGGTAAAGAAAGACTTGAAAAATTTGATGCAAAATCAGATGAAGCAATCTTTCTTGGTTACTCCTCATCTAGTAAAGCTTTTAGAGTTTTCAACAAAAGAACCTTAGTAGTAGAGGAGTCAATACATGTTGTCTTTGATGAAACTAACGATCTTCCTTCAAGGAAGAATGAAGGTGTTGATGATGTAGATCCTCTTATAGAAGGAATGAAGGAGATCACTTTGAAAGATTCTACAATTCAAGATGATGAGGAACATGAAGACAAACAGGATGAGGAAGGTGAAGAACATCAAGAACAACCTCAAGGTACAAATGACCTACCCAAAGAATGGAGGTATGTTCACAATCACCCTAAGGAGCTAATTATTGGTGATCCTATGCATGGGGTAAGAACTCGTTCCTCACTTAAAGATGCATTCAATCATTGTGCTTTTATCTCTCATCTTGAACCTAAAACTATTGAAGAAGCTGAAAATGATTATAATTAGATTAATGCGATGCAAGAGGAACTTAATCAATTTGAAAGAAATAATGTATGGACTTTAGTATCAAGACCTAAAAATTATTCAATAATTGGCACAAAATGGGTTTTTAGGAATAAATTAGATGAACATGAAAATGTAATAAGAAATAAAGCAAGATTGGTTGCTAAAGGTTATAATCAAGAAGAAGGAATTGATTTTGATGAGATCTTTGCACCTGTTGCTAGATTAGAGGCAATTAGACTTCTACTTGCATATGCTTACTTTATGAAATTTAAATTATTTCAAATGAATGTCAAAAGTGCATTTTTGAATGGATATATTGCTGAAGAAGTCTATGTAGTACAACTCCCAGGTTTTGAAAATCATACTTTTTCTAATCATATTTTTAAATTAAATAAAGCTCTATATGGTTTGAAACAAGCACCCAGGACTTGGTATGAAAGGCTAAGCAAATTTTTACTTAATAATGGTTTTCAAGAGGCAATGTAGACACAACCCTTTTCATTAAAAGAAATCAAGATGATATATTAGTTATACAAATATATGTTGATGACATTATTTTTGGGTCTACTAATGAATCTCTTTGTCAAGATTTTGCAAAGCTCATGCAGGGGGAGTTCGAGATGAGCATGATGGGAGAACTTACATTCTTTCTCGGACTCCAAATCAAACAAACAAAGGAAGGAATCTGCATCATCCAAAGCAAGTACACAAGGGAATTACTCAAAAGATTTGGAATGGAGAACTCCAAAACAATTGGCACACCCATGAGCCCTTCATGTAAGCTTGACAAGGATGAAGAAGATAAAAGTGTAGACTTAAAATATTATAGAGGTATGATTGGCTCTCTGCTATATTTAACTGTGAGTAGACCTGATATTATGTTTAGTGTCTATTTTTGTGCTCGATTTCAATCTAATCCTAAAGAATCTCACTTGAATGCTGTTAAAAGAATCCTTAGATATTTGAATGATACTCAAATTCTAAGATTATGGTACTCTAAGGACTCACTAATTGATTTAGTAGGATATACAGATGCTGATTTTGCTGGATGTAGATTAGATAGAAAAAGCACAAGTAGAACTTGCCAATTTCTTGGAGTTAACCTAATCTCCTGGTTTAGCAAGAAATAAAATTCGGTAGCACTGTCTATGGCCGAGGCCGAATACATTGCAGCCGGAAGTTGTTGTGCTCAAATCTTGTGGATTAAGCAACAACTCGAAGATTTTGGTATCAAACTTAATGAAACACCTATAAGATGTGATAACACTAGTGCCATAAATCTTACTAAAAATCTAATTCAGCATTCTAGGTCTAAACATATTGAAATCAGGCATCATTTTATAAGAGAACATGTTCAAAATAAAGACACAATTCTTGACTATGTTTGTACTGAAAAATAATTAGCCGACATCTTTACAAAGGTCCTAAGTGAAGATAGATTCTATGAAAATAGGAGAGAGCTAGGAATCCTTGATCCATCTGCTTAAATATCTCTCTGATCCAAAGGGATCAATGTCAAAAATTCTTGGAACTCAATTCTCATCATTTCTCTTGGGCTTAAAAGCTTAAATTATCATTTTCATAAAAAATCTTTGAGCAAATATCCTTCTCCCAGAGTTTTGAATTTTTCAAAAATTATTCATCAATTTTTTTGAATTTTGTGAACCATGAGTCAACCCCCTAGGGTCGACCCAATGGCAAACTTGCAGTTTTGGCCAAAATCCCATGGGCTCTTCTTATTTTGTTGAAATTCCACTCCTTTGAGCTGACTCATTTCACCATCTTCTTCCTCCCTCCAAAACCTTAGGTCCTCTTCTTCTTCCTCTCCAAATCCAAGGCCTACCCCCTAGATCTTTCTCCCATCACCCCTTACACCTCAAATCGCCCCTTGGGAATCGAGTTTTTCCCCTTTTCCTCCCTTGATTGGAACGGATTGAGCGTGCCCTAGCTTCCACCCTTCTCCTCCAAATCGGGGTTTTACTCCTCCAAAAATTCCTATCTTTTCCCTAAAATCCCTCTATCTCTTCACACATTTGACCTCCTAAGACCCCTTGCTTGCTCTGGTGGTGGAAATGGCTCCAAAAATGAAGCTCCCACAAAGAAGGAAGTCGGTCCGCGAGTTGGAAGAGAGCGTGCGCAGGAAGAGACAGGCTTCTCAGACCTCATCTGCTTCCATCCCTGTTTCGACATCTGCTCCAGGTTCTTCTCGATCTTCATTAAGCCCCAGTAAAATTTCTTTATCTGTTAGAAAGGTAGAACCCGGGAAAAATGTAAATTTTAGATTTTTTGAAAAAGAGGGGTTCTCCATTGGTTCAAAAATCAAAGATCAAGGTTGGAGATTTTACTGCTCTCTTAAAGAAATTACCTATGTGGATTTGGTTAGAGAATTTTATTTGAACTTGAGCTATACCAATGGAACAGTAACATCCACTGTTAAGGGTATAGATATCTGTCTGGATCCTGTACTTTTGGGAGAGATTCTTCATTTGCCCTGTGAGGGATACTCAAACATGGAACTCCCAGTCAAGAAAAAAGAAATTAATGTGATTTTAGGAGGAACCTTCTCGGGAAGCCTAAACAAACTAGAAGCCAAGATCCTGTCCATTGAGATGAGAATACTACATCAAATGGTAACAAAGCTTTTCTTCCCTAGAAGTGGTAGACATGACCTCCTCTCAGGCCGAGACATCTGCATCATGTTTCATGTGATTACCCAAACCTCCCTAAACCTCCCTGCATTAATGATAGAAGCCATGAGGGAAACCCTGAATAGATCCAAGGCACATCTACCTTTCGGTATGGCCCTCACTTTGGTATTCAGGAGGTTTGGAGTTAGTTTTGAGGGGGAGGCTGCAGCTAGGCTTTCTCACTCTGACACCATCAACCAACATACTTTGCACCGCATGGAATTTACTAAGACAGATGGTGGTTGGACTAAAGGTGTAGAAGAGAGAGCTGAGGATAGAGCTGAGGAAGAAGGACCATCATCACTCCTCCATGATCTCAGGGCAGCATCTCCGGACATTCAATTCATTTCAGATCCCGAGGCTGGCCCATCAGAGTCTACTAGGAGGCACACTCTAGTCCAGCAGCCAGACAGCAGAGCACATCCCTCAGAGATCAGATTGGCTGATGATCAGATAGAGATGATCTCTCAGCGTGTGGCTTCCTTACTTTCTCGACAGTTGGGTACTTCAGCTTTTGCATAGGGATCCACATCACATGATGTATCAGATCAGACTTTGATCCCACACATCTCCACTATCTTCCAGATGATTTCAGATCAGTTAGTTCGCATTCAGCAGCTTGAGGATTATATATTGAGACTGACTGAGAGAGTACTTGACTTGCAGGGGCAAGTGTTAGCTCTGGCACATCCACAGCCACAGGAGTGCATCACTGAGGTCTCAGACCTATCTATGGAGGCAGCCAGACTTAGAGGAGTTTTGGAGAGTGGATTTGATTTCCTGAGGAGAGAGATCAGAGGCTCTAGTGAGCATGCATCCACCCAGTTCACTGCACTGCTATAGTCTGTTTCGAGAGCTCTGAACCTTCTGGATACCATCAGACTCTCTCTTGCAGTTCAGTCTGTTGCTTCTCAGCCTTCAGGATCTTCTCACCCGCCCACTCATGCCGGCACCTCCACTCGTGGCAGAGGCAGACGGGGTAGAGGATGAGCCCTTGGTCGTGATCCTTCATCTCACCACCCTATCTCTGATACATCTGACTCTGATCCATCCAGTCATGAGCTCTACTAGATCCTTATAGTTAGTCTTATCTTTAGTCTCTTTCTAGGATCTATCTTTTGAGCCATGTTGACTGATTGACTTTTGCATTTTGGTATATGTATTGGAACAACTATATGGTATCAGTCACTTTTTGATTATATATATCTACTCATTGACTTTCAATGAATGACCTTCAAATTGAGTTGCTTTTAATTATGTGCATGCTTCAAATACTATGAATTGCAATATGCTATCCATGATATCTGGTATATCTTTTATGTTTGCTATATTCAGGGGGAGTAAAACAATACGCAACTAAAAAACAAGCAATAAAGAAGGAAACGAAAGAAGTAACATTAGTAAAAGGGGGAGTAAACAAAAGTAACATTAGTAAAATTAATTCCATCAAAAAAAAATAGAGAAAATATATTCAGAAAAAGGGGAGTAAATAATTTTTGTTGATGCTGTCAAAAAAGGGGAGAAATTAAAGAATCAAAAGCAAATTGATAAAAGAATCAAAAGCAAATTGATAAAAGAATCAAAAGCAAATGAGCAAATTTTTCTTAGGCATGCTCTGATATCAAAATTAAATAATCAAATAAGCAAATGAGATATTTTTAAATAAGCAAAGAGCAAATTTTCAAATTCTTAGGCAAATTTTGCTTTGCTCTGATACCAAAAATTCTGCTCTGATACCAAAATTACATAATCCAATAAGCAAATATTTTCAAATGAGCAAACTTTCAAATGAGCAAATGAGCAAAATTTTAAATTATTAAGCAATAGGCAAATTATTAGGCAAATAAGCAACACAAGCAAATGGGCACATGTATCACGTGCCAAAGAATCAATCTTCTTTTCAAGCAAATGCACTTATAAGTAATTTTTAAATTAGTAGCAAATTTTCTATTTATCTTCAAACTACCTATGATGCATTTCATTCCTTCAAAATTCATGCTCAATATTTCATATATATGCTCTTGCTCAAGTGTTTTGTCATCATCAAAAAGGGGGAGATTGTTGCTCCTTGGATTGATTTTGATGATTACAAAGTATTTGAAGGGGTACTAATGATTTTCGCTTGAAAAAGACTTATTGCTTTTCAGAGACAAAATCATAATTTTATCAAACCCTGATTTGAAAGCATCAAGTGATAGAACAAAAGATTTGTGATCCATTGGTAAAAATTTTATAGTTTTTGGATATGTATTTTGAAAGATATTCATGATTGAAAAATTTGAGTCGACCCATGAGTCGACTCATAGCACAATGAGCTGATTGGCACGCAGATTTTTTTGGCTGGCACAGTCTTGGCACAGTCTGTGAGTCAACCCCATGGGGTCGACCCCCAAGCATGAGTCGACCCCTGCTATTTTTAGGCCAAAAATTACAGAACCTTATTTTCTGCTGTTTTTCTACAGAGGTCGACCCATGAGCATGAGTCGACCCCTGTGATGGGAATATTCCGCAACGGCTAGTTTTTAACCCATTTTAAGTACTTTTAATGCTCATTTAATATGATCTAACAGCTCTATTTTAGCCCAGATTATTCTCCATCATTCCTTAAAGCTATAAAAGGGACAAAAAGGTGGGAATCATCAAGTAGAATCAAGAAGAGAGATTTTTGAAAAGAGGATTTCAAGCTTACTTTTCAGCCCTAAGCAAGAGCTCACTCAAAGTATTCAAGAAGCTTTTAATTCAAGCTCACCAACTCCTCAAGTGCACATTCAAGTCTCCAACCACCTTGAAAAAATCGAAAAGAGCTTTCTTCTCTTTGAGTAAAGTGTATTTAAAGCCCCATTTGCTCATTTAAGGAGCTTCTTTTGTATTCTCTGAGCTATTGATTGTTATACTCTGTTTAAGCTATTGTTTTTATTTTGGAAGGGTTCCAAAACAAGGAAAGGTTGATCCGAACCTTGAATCAGAGTGTATTGGATTGGCTTGTACCTAAAAAATAAGTGGACTAGCTTGGGATAGCTAGAGTCAGAGTTTTCGATGAGTGTATTCAGGTTGAATATAAGTTAGTGGATTGAAATTTCCAAGTAGGAGCTTGGGGAGTGGATGTAGGTGCAAGGTTGGCACCGAACCACTATAAATCCTTTTGTTTGTGTTGTGCCTAATTGCTCTTCTTTAGAACTTCTTTATTCTCTTGCATTCTTGCTTTTAATCATTAGCCTTGAATCAACTATACTCTCCCTATTTATTTAGCTATTGTTAAACATTTTTCATAAGACATAAGTTAAGTTTAAAATTTTTAGAAACCCAATTCACCCCCCCTCTTGGGTTGCATAGCTGGGCAACATCTTTATTTTTATATTTTTATGTGATAAAAATATAAGAGAGAAAGAAAGATTATATGGGTGGTTTGAGGTACCAAAATCTTTGGAGAAAAGTCTTCAATCAAGAGATCAAAGGTTGATGTCTTGTAGAGAGAAAGCCTCGTGTGGATCACCTGTAGAGGCCGGACGCGTATGCGGCTCCAAAGACAACAAAAAAAATCAACCATGGAGTTCTCGACTTGCATGAAGGTAAGAGATCTGATCTCTTCTTTTATCTAGATATGATCTAGGTATTAGATCTGAAACTATTTCAGATCTAGGGTATTGATTTGATCAATACCAAATCTTTTATTTTCTGATTTATAAATGCAATATGACTTGTTATAGATCCTAATTGTAGGATTTAGTAATTTGATTACATGTATTTGTAAATTAAATTATTTAATTTACATGTTCTATTGCGTTATATTTCAAAAAAAAATTTAAAATTCATGCATGAAATCCTGTACCTTTTCCAACAGTGGTATCAGAGCATCCAGGTTCTTTTATAATATATTCATAATTATATTAAAATAAATCTAAAAAATAAAATAATGATCGCACAGACTGTAGGTTATCCTGCTATAAGGTTTACCCCTTACAGTGCAAAGATTGTCCTGGTGCGTTACGATCTAGAAAATTTAAAAGAGTTTAAATAAATCTTATCATAAATATTTTAGATTAAGTCTATTTTATTTCATAAATTTTTATGTAATATACATAGATTAAAATCAGCCTAAAATAGGATCTTGCGAAGATTCTATTTGCTGATCGGGCTGGCTCGACCAGCAAGCCAGCTTGACCAGCATGCCAGCTCGACTGAAAAATTGGCTGAATTATATTTCTGACTGATTTTAATTATTAGTGTTTGTTAGTAAAATAAGCCGATCCATTTTTGAAATGAGTCGACCTATTTAGTGAAGCAACACTAGATTGTATTAAACCTTTCAAAAGTTGAAAATATTTTTTAAAATACCAAACCCCAACCCTCAGCCATGAACTTAATTAAAAGAATTAAGTGATTGTTTAGGATCTAGGTTTGTGATTTAAAGATCCTAAGACAATTTCATAAAACATGGGTTAAAGGGTAATGGGTTAGCTTTGATCAGATCATTAACTGGGTTAGACCTAGGGTTAGATTAAATATGGAATAAGTTAAGAAATTGATTAAACCTAATTAAAAGTTAATTAAGATTAGGTCATTTCTATAGATCACTTCAATAGTTGTAGTTGATCAAAGTCCATATATCTAACAAATGGACACTGATCGTGACTCAATGGCTGAGCCCGAGTCTTTAGGCAGACCAAATCAAAACTGATAAATCAGTTGGTGTCTCAGATAAACTTGATCGATGGTTTTTAATTGTGAGCATGCTTACCTGGCCATTTCTTATGGTGTCTAAGGCAAGCATTGGCAGATCCTCCCATCGATCATACTTATCTGGCCAATGTGGTTAATCAGGTCTTGATTAGGTTGCTCATTGATTCGTGCTAATCTATGTCACATAAAAAATCAGAGAGTCTGATTTCATTCAGTGAGACTGATCTAGGTGCCCATGGATCAAATTTGATCTTAGTCCTTGTTAATGACTTGAGAAGTCAGTAGGAGGACTTGACTTGATGAAGTCAGTGGGAGCAAATTGGTCCATGTCCTTTCTATCCTTAAATCACTAATAATTTTAAATCTTCTAAAATTATTAGATCCTTAAAATGACAAAGTTATGGAGATAACTGAGTCATAACCTCCCATTAAGGTGTTTGATAATGAGTCCATTAACTCAATAATCATTACAGACCCAAAGGCCTGGTGCTTGTTGACTAATGGAATTATCACTCATCATATGATGACTTGGAAGTGTCTCTCTAATGGTGGTTAGGTGAGCCAACCAAAGTTGGGCTTAATCATTTGTTGGTTAGATGCACCAAATATGGTCATGTTAATGGTTGGACCTAACCAGATCCTTATAATGGAGGCCAAAGCCTACTAATTAGGTTTCTAGGGCAAAATTAAATTACTAGAAGTTGTTTGGAGAAATAATTGGTTAATGAACCTACCTGTAGATGCACATGGGTTGGCCGACCAAAGTCAGGCTTGTGTGTAGTCTATATAGATTCTAGTACCTACTAGAAAATTAAAGTAATTTTTTGAATTGGAGGTAGAGGCTACCAATTTGAATAAAATAGTGGGAGAACCTTGAGACTAAAATCCAAGTCTCTAGGGTTAAAATAATTCATATACATTAGGTCATTGTTCTCTTTTCTCAAAATAAGGCTAAACCTTAATTGCTCCAATTGCTGTTAGACAGTGATGACTTATGGGACCCAACTTCGTTAATTAGTATCAAAAGTTGAATTTGGTTCAGCAATACGAATAGGTTCATATTGGGGCTTCTTAGTCCAGTCAAAATAATTAGTCCAAAATTGATCCAAATCAGGCATAAGCACAGGGTCATGGAAGAAGAATTATCTTGCTTCTCTTGACCATAATAGGCTGAACAAGAGAAAGGAGCAAGGGTTGCTCATCAAGGATGTTATATGATAACACCTTAAAGTTTCTCTATGTAATTCCACTACCTAGGTATTAGATACCGATGGTTTTATGCAATTTATTGCTAGGACTACAAGTAAGTAGAATATTTAAAAATGGTGAGAAATTCTTAAATGTTAGGGATGGAAGTCTTATTCCAATCTTAACTTTAGGAATTGTAGAGCTTATTTTCAAATATTATCATTTAAAGTAATTGTTACTATTGTCCATTGTTTATAATCTTTGTTGGCCTTTTGGCTAAAGATGATCATTATTCATAAAGGAAGATTATTGTGGTATTATTATGAATAATGTTACAATAATACATGGACAATAAGGAAATGACATTTACACAGCCTGTTAAGTATAATGTATACACCCAAGTTAGATAATGTCATGAATGTCTATCTTTGGCATTATAGGCTTAGTCATCTTGACAAGAACAGGATAAATGGGTTAGCTTGAGAGAAAAACCTCGACATCAATGATTGTGAATCATTGATAGCCGTGAGTCTTATCTTCGTGGAAAGATGACAAAGTCACCTTTTAATGGAAAAGGTGAAGGAGCTGATAAAGTTCTAAGTCTCATACATAGTGATGTATGTAGACCTGTGAACTTAAGTGTCAGAGAAAGATATTAAAATTTTATTACAGACGACCTATCTGGGTATGGGTGCGTCTGAACAAATCATTTGAAATGTTCAAATGATTCAAATGATGAAAAGAATGACATATCTAGGAGAGAATTGGATTCTTTCTCAGTGGATTCTTTTTCAGAACACAGTGTATCTGAAATGAGAAGTTGAACTTTGTTAGACATGGTTCAATCCACTATAGGATTCACTTCTCCGCCTGTTTCAGGATTGTGCCCTTTTGTGATTACCTGTTTTACTCTGAAAATATACTAAGTCTGTTGTGCAGATTCTATATGAGATATGGATTGGGCATAGACGTAGACTCTCTCACCTTTCAATTTGGAGTTGATCGGCCTATGTCAAAGGTTTGCATACAGATAAACTTGGTTCATGGTCCAATAGGTGTTTAAGGGTTACTAATTCTATCATGCTGAAGAATATAAGATGTTCATCAGTAGTAGGGCATTCCTTTTGGAAAGGAGTTCCTTAGAGAAGGAACTGATGCCTATCAAGTTGAACTTGAAAGTTTGACTGGTAGAAAATGAACCGACATAATCTAGTAAACCTACAGAATCGGATTTGATTAGATCAAACTCAGAGCCTATTAAAGTAAACGCAATGCAGTGGTCTAACTCTGAGAAGTGGCTTGGAGCCATTAAATCCAAATTGAAGTCCATAGAAATCAATAGTGTATGGACACTAAATGATTCACCTGAAGGAATAAAACCCATTGGGTGTGAATGGATTTTTCAAAAGGATCAGAGTAGCACAGACGGGAAGGTGGAGACCTATAAAGCTTGTTTCGCTATTATCCCAAAGTTAGAACATACGTTTTGAACATGTCTTTGTTATGAATAAAGAGGAACCCTGCATTTACAAGTGGGCAAAATATTCTGTAGTGTTATTCCTTGTGTTGTCTGTGGATGAAATTCTCTTAATCAGGAATGGCATTCCAGCATTGCAAGGAATAAAAATTTGGGTGTCATCTAATTTCTCCATGTTCAAGACCAGATATGGTATGCTCACTAATGGTAGTGAGCAAATACCAGTCTGATCTAAGTAAGAACCACTGGAAGATTGTATAGACAATCCTTAAGTATTTGGAAAATACTAAGATCTAGTGACTCAAATATGAAATACTGACTTTAAACATGTGGATGTTTCGATTTTAGTCAAATCAAGATGACAACAAGAAAGTATCGGATCATACCCTAATTGTAGGAGTAATCTGCTAGAAAGGTTTCAAGCAGGATACTTTAGTCTACTCAGTTAGTGATGTAGAGTACATCGTAGCATATGATGCTGCCATGTAAGCTGTGTAATTGCTAAGCTTCATTAACAGATTTGGAGTGGCACCCTCCACCGATGGTCCAGTCCTATCGTAGCATTGGAGCCATAAATCTGACTAAAGAATCGAAGGACCAACATACTCTGTATTACTATCACTTTTAATTTTAGATCAGGGTGACATCAATCTTTGGAAGATCGATGAAAAGAGAGAACTTGACCGACCCATTTGCTGAGGCCTCGAAACTAGGAAGTTCTACGAACTCAAGTGGAAGATAGGATATTTGATATCATTCTGATTGGCTTTAGTACAAGTAGGAGTTGTTGGGAAATATGTCCTAAAGCCTATCATCTAAGCGGTAGATGATTGAAATTAGTATATGAATTATCTAATAATAATAGTTATTTGGCAAGTTCATCATAAAAGTTCTATCTTCCTTAAATGGACTCTTAAATTATGATGAAATCCTTAGAACTGCAATCAATCGATAAAGGAGGATTTATCAGATGGTTCTTAAACTGTTCACGATCAAATGATAAGTTATTAACAAGGACGATAACTTATCAAGTGTAGGTCGCTGTATGTTATATGCGTTGGTTGTCCTCGTAATCAAGTGGTGTGGAGATACTGGTATGGCATCCAGATGAGATGTAGAAGTACATCTGTATTGAACGTGACCAATGTAATACTCTACTGTCAAGAGTAGTTAGCTAAGACCAATGGATATAAGTGTCCCTCCGACTTGAGATCACCACGATGACTTGCAAGCAACTCACTGTGCTTTGGTGTCAGACTACCTGTATTTTTAATATAGGTTCGAAAGATTTTTGGGTACAATCAAGTACTTGTGAAGTCAGTGTGTGAGTCAAGATGGGATTGACCACTCCTGATTAACTTCAGGAAGAGAATGTCTCGCTGTGTTTCAATTTAGCAAAACCTAGGCCTGGGTAATTCTCGTGAGGAGTCACGGGATTTGCAAAATTTTAAGACACAATAGAGATGACTTGTATGAGTGATTGACAGCATACTCAAAGTCATCTTGAGCATTATTGGTCAAAAGGATGAATTATATGGTAACCATGGGTCAGGGTTCTTAGAATGTTGCTTTGCATACATTCGACCTATCTGGATGTCGAGAATCATTGCTAGATGGTTACTTCGACTGGTACAGAAATTGGTTTCTGTACTACTAGCTTAGATTCAAACCTATAGGATCACACACATAAGAGATTATAACCTAATCAGATGGTTAATCGATGATTGAGAATCATTCTAAGGTTAAACAATCAATGTGATTGATGTTTGACCTAATGCAAGTGTTGAAGGAGGATCATTAGCAATTGGATTGCTAATTGGCTCAATCTGATTGAGCAATTGGGCTGAGATCAAGTCTAATTGAATATGATTCAATTAGAATTAGTTTTAATTTAATTGGGTTAAGTCTAATTAGTTTATTGGATAAGCCAGTTGTAAGGGAGAACAAGTCCCTGTTTGACTAGGACTTGTATGTACCTAATTCCTAATTAAGTTAGAATTTAAATTAAATATGATTTAATCTGATTTAATTAGACTCCTAGTTGAACTAGGATCACCATTAATTAGGTTGTAATTAATTTAAATTAGGTTCAAAGTATTTGACCTAATCTAAATAAGAATCCTAGTTAGACTAGGATTCCATCTTTTCTTGCACCACCTAAGAAAATCAAAGCCCACACCCACTAATTAATTCCAGATAATTTTTTTATGATTTTTACATCTAAGAGAAGTAATCTCACATCACTTATTCTAGAGATTTGAATCATATTTGATCTGGTTCAATATGAAAATTAATTTGATTCATTGTGGAAAGTGGTTTAGCCTATTTCTCTTTTTGAAAGAGTCCCTCTTCACAAGGACTCTTCCCTCCCTCTCTTGCACCAACTTTCTCCATATTTATCCTCCTTTTTGTTGCCTCTTTTTTGGTTATTTTCATGCTATCCACAAAATAAATGAGATAGGGGGCATCCAAGAGTTGGATGCCCCAAGGACTCCTTTTTAGACTAGGTCTTATGACCTAGTCTGCCATAAAAAAGGAGGCTACCCCATATGCCATGATATAGGAGTCAAAAATTTATGAAAAATTGAGAGAATTACCAGAGGAGAATGAGGAAGACCTGAGAGATTTTAGGCACCAAAATCCATGGAGGAGAGTCCTCTAACAAGAGATCAAAAGTTGATGTCTTGTAGAGAATAAAGTAGGAGAGAAGATTATCTTCTCTTATTGGTTTTCTTTCATATTTTTTCCTCTTTGTTTTTGTATTTTTATGTGATAAAAATATGAGAGAGAAAGAAGGATTACATGGGTGGTTTGAGGTACGAAAATCTTTGGAGAAAAATCTTCAATCAAGAGATCAAAGGTTGATGTCTTGTAGAGAGAAAGCCTCATGTGGATCACCTGTAGAGGCCAGACGCGTGTGCGGCTCCAAAGACAATAAAGAAAATCAACCATGGAGTTCTCGATCTATATGAAGGTAAGAGATCTGATCTCTTCTTTTATCTAGATATGATCTAGGTATTAGATCTGAAACTATTTCAGATCTAGGGTATTGATTTGATCAATACCAAATCTTTTATTTTCTGATTTATAAATACAATATGACATGTTATAGGTCCTAATTATAGGATTTAGTAATTTGATTATATATATTTATAGATTAAATTATTTAATTATATATTCCACTGCGTTATATTTCAAAAAAAATTTTGAAATTCATGCATGAAATCCTGCACCTTTTCCAACTATAAGCTAGTAGTCTCACACCTTAGGATTTGGAGGTATCTGGCCTATGTCAAATATTTAAAAATAGATAAGCTTGGACCCAAGTCCGAAAGTATTTATTTATAGGGTATCCAAAGAACATAAAGGGGTACTATTTCTACTTCACTGAATAACAAAATGCATTAGTCAGCAATAGAACATTCTTTTTGGAAAGAGAGTTTTTTAGAGAAAAAATTGATGCCACTAAGATCGAACTTGGTGAAGTTCTTGAGCTAGAAAAATAGACACTTTTGAGTAGAAATATATAACCAGATTTGATTGAAGAATCAAATCTGAAGCCTATTATAGATGCATCATTAAGAAAGTTCAGTAGAATACTACATCAACGAGATAGATAGTATGATTTCTTGATCTGGGATAGTGATCCTGTCAAACTAGATGAGAACGATGAGGATTTGATTACCTATATGAG